>NW_007253748.1:0-115367 GCF_000164805.1 Carlito syrichta | reverse complement strand
AGGGAGATGGGATTAATGGTAGTAAATATCTGTCTGGGGACAGGGAGACACCTCTTATCATCAAGGGTGCCTGAACGAAGCATATTTGTATACCTAACCCTTAACTGTACCGCACAATATCATAATAAAAAATATTGATTATAAAAAAAAGAATCTCTGCGTGTAGGTGATCTATGTAGTAATTAATTAGATAAGCTATATCCTTGTGGTTAGCTAGCCAGTAAGTTATAATTTCTAGGCTAAATATGACTTGCTTATACACAATATTATTTTTTCCTCACTAAAATTTTTGAAAGTGCTCATTTTTCTCTGGTCTGTTTGAGAAATATTTGGGAAATTGTTAGTTTATTCAGTGACCCTGAAATTACAGATATTAAGCAGCAGTGTAATTTCTACTCATCTATCTGTTTGGAAAATTCCATTGACAAATGACTTTGGTAGATTTTGGCAGTGCGAACAGGTCAGAGTCTCTGAGGTTTGGCACACTCCAAAATTTCAAAAGAACTTAATTCTTCACTCAGACTAAAAATGCTTTATTTTTTCAATGAGATACAAGACTGAATGTAACAGTAGTGACAACAAAAATCAAGCTCCTAGACTGTATGTTTACATTAGGGACTACTTAAATCAGAGAGAAAACAAAATAGATATTGACTTTTATCATTTTATGTTTTATTTTCTACTTTCATGCAAGTTGGCAAAATTTATTTCCACTTTTTAAGAAAAGCAGTTATAGGGAATTCTGTAATATTTATCATGTCTTTTTTCAAGGTAGAATATCCAGTTATATCTTTTGCATAATACAAAATATTCACCATCACAGAGAACATATTTTAAATTTATGGTTTACAGGGATTTCAATCATCCTTGGCATTCAGCACTCTGGGCAATTCAGACACTTAGAGCAGTATAACAGAAAGTACACAATAGATTGCAATTTAAATGCTGTACTTTTTTGCAACATATATTTCCAGTAGAAGTGTAGAGAATATATACAAATAAGAATGTATTGTGAGCATCACATGTTTTGACTATACATGATCAGGGAATTTTCATATACTTCCATTTAACAGACTTTTTCTCACCACAGCTTTATGTCAAGTGCATAGAAGGAAACTTTTCTATTGTTCTGTTCTTATACCCATGTGCATTGTGTTGCATCCACAATAGGGTATGTGCACCTGCATGTGAAGACCCTTGTAGGAGAAAAATAGAAATAACCAAACAAAAATGCAGATGATTGCGTGTCAAGAATTTTAGTCAAAAGATCATTGAGATAGTTTATGAGACCCAAAGAAGACTTGAATTAAAAGCCGGAGGAGTAATGGGAGAGAGATATATATAGAGAGAAGAGTGGAGAGTTAGCATTTTTTTAAAAAAAAAAAGATAAGGAAAAGACTGGCAATCCAGGTAAAAGAATGAGACATAGCAGCTAAAAGATGGAATTAAGGAAAGATATGCAGAATTAGATAAGAATAACTTTGGCAACACCTATGTCTAAGGGATTAAGATAATAAAAGTACCTGTCAGGAGAAAGTACACATTAATCAAGGAGTTTCAGGATGTTACGGGTAAGTATAGCCTTGACTAGCACAAATGCTGAATGAGAGTTTGACAAGTGACATGAAAGATTTAGACATATCAAAGAGTTTGCAAATAGACTCACTGGACTTGGAAACTGTGATATTTTGTGATGCCCGTGCGTGCAATTTTATCAGAATGGCATATATAAAAGCCAAATTGTAATTTACATAGGTGATGTGCAATTAGGAAAATTGGGAAAGCAGATGCAGCAATTTGTTTTAAATAATTTGATGACTAAGGTCCAGGAAAAATGTGGAACTAGGATACCTGAAAAGGATCAGAAAAAAAATGATGGGGCAAAGTGCACAGATGAGAGTGTGAATCTTGGGAGGAAGAAAGGTGTTGCTATGAGGTGTGGACAGAAACTGAGGCAGGAAGGAAGGAAGTGGCAAGATGCCTTCCCTCATTTGGCTTCTGTTTTGTTTATAAAGCATTAAGAGATACGTTGATAGTGAGACAATTGGAAATCTTTAAGAGAGCTTGAGGGGAGAGAATACCAGAACTGGAATACTAGATAGATTGAGTGCAATGAGCACCTGATTAAGGGTAAATATTCCAGTTTACTAAGGAACTTCTGAAAAGGGTTGCTATTTTTTACACTGCTCTCACTGGTGTTTATCACCACAGTCTTTATGAGTCCCGTAAATATTTATTGAGCTCAGCCTGTGTGCTTGGAACTATGTTAAAGTCTAGTAAGTTTTATAGCACAGGAGAAGAGATGACTCTTCAAGGAACTTGTGTTTCCATTCTATCAGGTATGATTGGACCAAAGAAAGTAGTTTATTTCAACTCATTCTTTTCCTGTATTGAAGAGTATTTCATTGTCACATTATTCCATATGTGACTGCTCCCTGCTTTCCTTGTATTTTCCTGGGCACGTTATTTGTATTTTGTGAATGGAGAAAGGATCTATAATGTTAGCATTCTTTTTTCTTCCTTTCAAATGTTGTTAGGCTGCATGTTTCTCAGGGCTGCCTGCATGAATATCTCTATCCCAATTTAACATAATCAGTAATGATTACATTAATGTGGTATCATTGTGTAAGATCAGTAACCAGGGTAGTAACTACAGACCTCATTTTACTGACGTGAGAATAATATTCATTTATTTTTAGCTTAACAAGTAATATATACACTGGTTTTCATGCACATATCACCAAAACATTTATATCCATAATGCTTATAACCTTCATAATTTTTCCCTTCACTAATTTAATATTTTTCTTAAATTATATTTTAAAAAACTGAAATCATTTAACTTTTGCCATTATGCTGATTTATTTATTTATGGCACATGAACTTAATAGATAATAAAGATAGAATTAGTAAATTAAAATAAAAAGTACATATCTAAAATAAAAATAGTTACCAGAGAAAATAAAATTTTTGCTATAACCAATCACCATGAATTTAATGACTTAAAACATTAAACATCTATTCTTTACAAGTCTGGAGGCTGGAAGTGGAAATTCAGTTTTATTAGGCCAAATTCAGGGTGTTAACAGTGTCGTGTTTTTGCCAAAGTTACTAGGGGAGGATTTGTTTTTTGTTCCCTCCAGCTTCGATGACCACTGGCAATCCTTGGCTTGTGTCTGTATCATTCTCATCTCAGCTTCTGTGATCCAAAAAATTTCAAAATAATGATTTTACCCTTTACTCAGTCAACATTTATGGAAAAATTGGAGTGGAGATTACTGGTTCCCCTCTCTCCCCTGTAAAGCATCCATTTACCCTCCTTTGTTACTAGAAAGTATTCATTTAGTTCCAGTGTGTTGAGTCCATTATGAATAGCAGGAAGTGGTTCTGGATGACTTTGGTCATTATGCAGTACTTATACATCCCAACTAACTACATTGACTGTCCAGGGCACTTGAGCTTAGTTAGTCCAACTAAAATGCAAAGTTTTCATTCTCTGATTATAATTTTATTCCCCACCCCCATAATGCGGTGCCCAGATGTGAAACTTGGATCTACTGCAACCAGGCTGAGAGTGGAAGTAGAGAAGAGATAGACAAAGTTTACCTGTAGAACTGTTCAACACTCCATCATATGAGCCAGGCCTGCCCAATCTCTGATCATTTTAAGCACGTGAGCCCATAAAACCCCTTTATAATTTGTGATAGTAAATTTTGTGTCAACTTGAATGGACTATAGGGTTCCCAGATTAAACATCATTTCTGGGTATATCTGTGAGGGTTAGCATTTGAGACTGGCAATTGAACCCATTGTCTCAGTAAAGCAGATTGTTTTCCCTAATGTGAGTGAGCATAATCCAATCCACTGAGGATCGGACTAGAACAAAAGGCAGAGGAAGGAAGAATTTGCCCTTTTCCCCCTGTCTCATTAAACAAACTGGAATATCTCATCTCATCATTTCCTGACTTTGGACTGAGATTTGTATAATTGGCTCTCCAGGTTCCCAGGTTCTTGGACATGGATTAAGCACTGCTATTGGCTTTCCTGGGTCTCTAGTTTGCACACAGCAGGTTGCAGGGCTTTTCAACCTCCATAATTATGTGAGTTGATTCTTCATATTAAATCTACAAATAAACATAAAATATATATCTCCTATTGGTTCTACTTTTCGGAGAACCCTAATATAAAGTTTGCACACTGACAACTTCCTAATTATTATAAAACGCCATCATAAAAACCCATCATAAAAATTTGCACAGCTACGGAAGATGAAATGACCATGGATGCCATCCTGGCACGATTGAAACTCCTGAATCCAGATGACCTGAGAGGAGAAATTATCAAAGCTGAATTGAAATGTAGACCCATTACATCAGCTGCAAGGTTCATTTTTGAGGAAAGATTGACCCAGGCTTTGCAGGAACAAGGACAGTTGCCTTCCTGTCCTCCCGACCATGATGGGGTGGGTGCTCTGGCACTCAGTCAGGATACACAGAGAGTTTTGAAATCGGCTGTGGAGAATCCAACTGAACAGGCCAGTTTCACTGAAGACAGAGATTTTGGTTATAGTCTGGGCTTAAATCCTCCAGAGGAGGGTGCCGTGATAGCCAATACCTGCTCGGTGGTCCTCAGTGCCACAGTCGACACCCTCAAAGCTGGAGTGACAGCCTCTAAGGAGCCACCACGGTACTATGGCGTGTGCCCTGTGTATGAGGACGTCCTGGCGAGAAATGAAAGGATCCATGTTTATGAAAATAAAAAGGAAGCATTGCAAGCTGTAAAAATGATTAAAGGGTCCCGATTTAAAGCTTTCTCAACCAGAGAAGATGCTGAGAAATTTGCTAGAGGAATTTCTGATTATTTGCCTTCTCCAAGCAAAACTTCATCCCACTTTCTCCTGTGAAGGTAGCATCACTGTTCAGCAATGGTGGGTTGAAAGATGGTTTGTGCTTGTCTGAATCAGAAACAGTCAGTAACAGGCGAGCGAATGGTTACAAAAATCCCTGCATGCAGGACCTCACTGCCAAGCTTCGAAAAGCTGTGGAGAAGGGAGAAGAAAACACCTTTTCTGATCTGATCTGGAGTAATCCCCGTTATCTTATTGGCTCAGAGGACAACCCAACCATTGTACAGGAGGGATGCAGATACAACGTCATGCATATTGCCGCCAAAGAGAACCAGGTCTCCATCTGCCAGCTGACGTTGGAAGTCCTGGAGAACCCTGACTTCATGCGGCTGATGTACCCGGATGACGATGTGGCCATGCAGTGGACGCGCATCCACTGTATCATGGACCTCACTGAATACCCCCGACATGTTCGACTGTGACACACCATTGCATTTTGCTTGTAAGTTTGGGAATGCAGATGTGGTCAGTGTCCTTTCATTACACCCTCTGATTATTAAAAAAACCCAAGGAATAAATGTGAGAAAACACCTGAAGATGTAATTTGTGAAAGAAGCAAAAATAAGTCTGTGGAACTGAAGGAGAAGATCAGAGAGCATTTACAGGGTCACTACTATGTGCTGCTTCTAAGAGTAGAAGACACGTACAGTCATCGAGGAGCTTTGGTCCTCAGACCAAACAGCTGAGGGCCGCTATGTCGGCCGCTATGGGGGCAGTCCCAGGGACCCTGTGCTGACCCTGAAGGCCTTTGCCGGTCCCCTGAGTCCATCCAAGGTAGAAGATTTTCGCATACTCTGGAAAACCCCACCTCGAGAGAAAGCAGTCTTCTTTCACAACGTCAGGAAATCTGATCCAGAAAGAGGCTTTGAGAGAGTGGAAAGGAGGGCCTGCAAAGACTAGGGGAATAGCTCACTCAGCAAGAAATGGGCAAAAAGGCTCACCAAAGCGCAAGAGATGAGGCAGTCTACTGCCCACACGGGGCCCCTCACCCCAGGCAGAGGCAGGAAGTGCAGCAATTCCATTTCTGTGCCAGCTTTTCTAGATGAAGATAACATGAGCTTGGAAGAAATTAAAAATCGGCAAAACATGGCTCTAAACAATAGCCAGCCTGCACTCAGTGCTTTTGCGCACTCAAGCTGTGGCACCCTCCCCTTGGGGCAGAAAGCAGACTTCATAGAAGCCGCAGAACCCAGCTGTGTCCACAGCAGCAGAAATGGTCTCTTCAGCCCCCAGACACACAGCGAGACCCCAGCTGGGAAGAGGCCAGAGGTGCTCGGTGGGAAAGAAGCCCATCAGTCACCTCGCTCCAGTTTGACTGAGTTTGATGAACTAAATCTACAAAACCTAGGCCATAGCTTTTCCAAGACACCAAGTGAAAATATCATGGAAACCAAAGATGAGAAGATTCTGACTTTAAGAATGGATGCAGTAGAAAGTGACGTGTTAGCACCTCCTGCTGCTGCTGACCAACTTGGGAATAACCAGAGGACAGAAAGTGAAATGTCAGCCAAGACTGCTAAAAAGTCCTCGGGTCCCAGTGGCCCCCAGCAAGAGGCCCCGCTCGGGTGTAGTCCTCAGTCCCAGGCTGTACCATCTCCTGTGTCCCCCCTGGCCGCAAGGGAACCCGCCAAGAGGCTCTTCCTTTTTGGAGAAGAGCCGTCGAAACTCGACCGGGATGCGTTGGCCGCTCTTGGACTGGGCACGCATCGACCTTCGTCAGTACCCCGCTGTCCACAAGGGAAGAACTCCGTCCTGTGCCATCAGACAGAGTTGGTCAAGCCCTGAGCTGAAAGGAAAGTTCAGGTCTCAGCTGTCAGATCTTGGCTGCACTTACAGCTTGTGGAGGAGCGGTCCTACCGGGAGCAGCCCCGGAAAGCCTGGTCTGGGAAGCCCTGGGCGGTATAGCCCCGCGCACGGGAGCCCGCTCCGCAGGATGGCACGCCTTACCGTGCTAGCAGCCCTGTAGGTCAGTGATGGGCTCTCATTTCATTTTTCATTTGTAAAGGAAGGGTAATACACGTGTTGCTACAATTTCACAAAAGAATTTATTCTGATTAATTTATTAATCCTCACTTTGAGGATAAGCACAAGAATTTTAGAAATTCAGATGTTCTGTATAAAGTTTAGATTTCTAGCCGGGCTCGGTGGCTCAGCCTGTAATCCCGCACTTTGGAGAGGCTGAGGTGAATGGGTTGCCTGAGCCCGCGAGTTCGAGACCCGCCTGGGCAACTTGGCGAGACCTCATCTCTACAGTAAATCAAAAAATTAGCCAGGCGTAGTAACGCGGCCTATAGTTCCAGTTACTTGGAAGGCTGAGGCAGAATGATCACCAGAACCTAGCAGGTTGAGGCTGCAGTGGCCGGGAGCATGCCATTGCACTCCAGTCTGGGCAAGAGTGAGACTCCAACTCAAAAAAAAAAAATTTTAGATTTCTGATATTTTGTAAGATGTGAATGAAAACAAACTCAGATACAAGTTTTCTGGAAAATGTCAATGCAGTAATAAAGCATACTAGGTCTAAAATGTAGCAGGGAAGCAGGCGCTCAGGCAGGTTACCAACAGGCCATCATGTAGTGACCAGCACATCTGAGTGAATGCTGTGCATGAGAGGTGGCTGAGTCATTAGCAGGGATAGCCCCGTAATGCCTGTACTTACTGCAGCTCACCATTCAGAACAGATGCATCGTGTGTCATTCTGTCTTTCCCGGGGGACTCCCTTAGACTTCCTGGTACCTAATGATGTTCAAGACCCTGCTGGTGGCCAGTTGATCCTCACTGTTTAGATGAAGTGAGAGGATGGAGGGCAAGGAGTCAGACCAGAGTATGTCTCAGACTTGCAGTAATGTGGGTCATTCATTGAAAACAGTTGAATGATTGATCAGAAAATCTTGGGAAAAGTTTTCTAGCCACTGGGAGTCATGCAAATAGTCACACAAAACTCACCAACAATAATTAAGACACATTTTTATTTCTCACCAGCACTTGAGCTTTCACATCTGCTTAATTTAGTTGCCAGGGTATTGCTAATAAAATAATCTGTATATTGTTCCCTAGTTTTGAAATGTATTTTGAAGATTCACTGAGAATAAATGTCAAATGTATCCTTTATTTTAGAATTCATTTCAGTTGGGATTCCCTCTATAAGAACATTGCATTGTCGTTCAGAAACTAGAGGTTCGTTTGAGTCCCATTTTGGTTACATGGGATGTCATCTGTTGTGGCTCTGGCCTCCAGAGGGTCTACAGAGTGTGAGGTACAGGGGTGTAACAGCATAGCACAGTGCCACGATGTCCAAGGAGATGTGACCTCGTGCAAGGATGATTTCTTCTTGGGTGTCAGCAGAGAAAGCAGTCAGCATTTCATGACTATTTCTAGTGTTGAATCCAAAGTGAAATTTATCAATGCTTTTGCTAATTTAGTGCTTTTGGTAAATCACTTTTAAATTCCTTGAACTTCCTTTTTGGAAATATACAATGATAATAAATTGGTTTTGTAGGTCAGGCACGGTGGCTCACACCTGTAATCCCAGTCTTTAGGAGGCCAAGGTGAGAGGATTGCCTGAGCCCATGGGTTCGAGACCAGCCTGGGTAATTTGGCAAGATCTCATCTCTAAATTAAATAAATTAATTAGCTGGTCATGGTGGCATGTGCCTGTAGTTTCAGCTACTTGGAAGGCTGAGGCGGAAGGATCACCTCAACCCGTCAGGTTGAGGTTGCGGTGGCGGTGAGCATGCCACTGCACTCCAGTCTTGGGCAACAGAGACTCCGACTCAAAAAAAAAAAAAAAAAAAGAAAAAGAAAAAAGATTGGTTTTGTTTGTAAAAATTCTGAATTGAAACTTGTTTTAAAAAGTTTATTTCCTTCCCATGATGAGAGGTAGGTCAGGAATATAGGAGTTACAATTTACATTTTAAAATTCAGTTTTGTTACAAAGGGTATTTTCATTTGTTGTGTCATGAATGAGATCTTAGACACAAGACAGAAACAACATGTTCTATTCTAAAAAATTACAGCATTTTGAAAAGGCATCTTAGTTCTCAAAGAAAACAACATGGATAGTAATAGTGATGATCTGATTATTCTACAATTTTACCATATTGTCCTGTATATTGTTGTAAATATTCAAATAGTGTTTTTGTTCACAAAAACAAACAAACAAACAAACCAACAAAAAAACCAATGTGGTAGAAACCTTTTGGAGCTAGCCAAACTTGTAAGTAATACCAGCTCAATGGTATGCTAAATGGCTCTGGATCTTAGTTTTTTTCTTTTGTAAAATGAGATTAATTAAACTACACAGCAGAGTTATCATAATAATTAAATAATATATGCAAAATAACTACCACACAGTAAATTTATTGTCAGAATACAACATCAACTATGAGAATTGTGGACACAATGACCTTTGCACGATATTGTTTAGGTTAATTTCTGGAAGTCTCACCTTCGTTCAGCCAAATGTAAGTCTCTGCAAATAAGTAGAAAGTATGGGTTGTGTATTATTCATCAACTGGAAATAGTTTTATAATTTTCAATATTGTGTGCTGTTGGCAAGAGTTCTGGGAGTTTCTGTGTCCACTGTTTCTTCCTGACTCCTATCACAACATATTTTTAAAGTTTCTCTGAATGGACATACATTTTATAGGTGAGTTCAGAGATCACTTCCAGTCATTTTAGTTCTCAAGTAGGATTTTATTAATTTTTACATGTACATGGAGACTGTCACAAGAAAGTGAAGACTTAAAGAAATGTTCAAAATAGAAAACTTTTATACTTTTTAGACAAAAAAATGATAATTTTATAAAGAAATTACAGGACAAAAGGATCTGGGCTGGGGCAGTAAATTCTAGGGAAGTCACTAGGAGATATGGGGCAGTGGGGGTGTAAAATCAGTGGAAGATAAGGGTTTCTTCAGTGACTATTTGTACAGCAAATACAAGGGTACAGCAATTCCCAGTCTCTGGCAATAAGGGCTATTTTTTCACCTTGGTACAAGGAAGATATTCTCCTAAAAGAAATTTGTAATGGCTTCCTACATGTAGAAAAGGACAGGTAGAATAAGTTTTTATGCAACTATAATTCCTCAAGTGCTTTAAGCTAGAAATAATCAATATACCAAATCAACATATTTTGGGATGGATTGTCCTCCACTCTTTCAGTATAAGCATCCTTTCCTATAGTTTGGATATTTGTCACCTCCTAATCTCATGTTGAAATTTGATCCTTAATGTTTAATTTCTCCCCAGTGATCTCTACAACTCTCTAAACATTCTCCCCTTTGCCTTCCATCATGAGTGGAAACAGAATGAGGCTCTCATCAGATGTCAAATCTTGAACCCTCCAACCATCAAAAGCATAAGTTAATTAAACCTTTCCTTTCTAAATTATATAACTTCAGGTATTTCTTCATAACAATAACAAAACAAAGGAACAGAGAAGATTTTCTCCATCCTAAGATTTTTGCTTACCATACTATTACCCATTATTAGGTATGGATCTTGTTCTCTAAACTCTCAGCTACAGCTGACGTTTTTTTCTACAGGTTGAACAAATTGTAATCACCTTACTGCCCACCCCACCTTCCCTTCTGTGAGTGCTAGAATTGTCTACAGACCCCTGCAGCTATACCGCAACTCTTCCATCAGACTCTGGGTACTGACCCAGGCCAAACTTGAATTTGACATTCTCCTTTGTACCTTGTACACCTAAAGATCACTTCCCCATTGCTTCCTAAGGAGCTATTCTCACACAAGGTTAGATTATCAAGGCTCAACATTACCTGCTCTTTGTATCTTCTTTCCCCTTGGAGTGCTGTCAAGAGAGTTTGGTGGGCTTCATGGTTGAGTTATTTAGATTTTAAAAAAAGTTAAAATTGTTGACAGTTATAAATATTTCATGAAGTTTCAGATTCTTATATGAATCAAAATATCCTTCAATAATATTTTTATTTTAAAAAATTTTGGCAAATATTATTGAGCCTTCATAATGTACTAGTGATGAGGCTAAGAAAACATGCATTTTCTCATTCTATAGAATGCATATTTTGAAGACATCTGTTTTTATTTTTCCTAGAATTTTAATATTTGGAAGGTCAGTCTCCCCCAAAATGGGATATGACTAAATTGACCTGCTGGGCTCCAGCGATCCTTCCACCTCAACCTTCCAAGTAGCCGGAATTACAGGCATGTGCTACCACGCCCGGCTGATTTTTTTGATTTATTGTAGAGATGAGGTCTCGCTGCCAGGAGGATCTCAAACCTGCAGGCTCAGGCAATCCACTCACCTCAGCCTCCCGAAGGCACGGGATTACAGGCTGAGCCACCGAACCCGGCTAGCATAAGAATTTCATGTATTTCTTCCTACTATCTAGGTGGCCAAAATCTGAAAAGAAAGAAAAAATAGTGATCTGAACCTAAGAGATATAATATCTTTGCATTATGAGAGATATGGTAACAGAAAAACTCAACCAAGGAAATTCAGAAAAATTGAAGAAGAAAACACCATAGTTTTACATATAGGAGTCAGTAAATTTCTCATACTGATTATATTTTATTGTAACTTAGAAACATACAAAATTACCTTATGTTCTATACACTGAATTGATAAAATGAAGCAGATTTTCTTTTTCTTTTGGGTTGTAACTCATAAGATCATTATTCTTTTGCTTGGTAAACAGCAAATTTCAGTTGCAAATGTAAAGTGATGGTTGCCTTTAAATTTTCATATCGATTTTATATCTTCATTTTCCTTGAATGATGAAAGGATGCTTTTGTAGGAAGTCACTTAGAATGATTCTGATGATGCAATTTAGATTTATAACTTGAGGTTTCTCTTTCCTGTTGCTCCAGTAATGCAATAAAACCATCTCTTGCATGCATAATTCTTTATTTTTCAGGTTTTGAATCTGGGTGATACCTAGGAACTTAAGGAAATAGAATCCAATGAGAATTGCTTGTGTAATAATGTAATCTTCATAATGTTTTGAGTTGTGAAAAACCAAGAAAATATTGTGACCTAGTACTTATGGGATATTCTGAAGATTAATGTGTCTCTTTCGGGGCACTAAAGTACATTTAGAGCACTAAAAGAAGTCATTTACTAAATGATGCTCTTGGGTGAGCAATGTACTCTCAAATGTATGCAAGGATTGACACCACAGCTTATAAAGAATTGTGAAAATGTTGGTTAAAAGCAGCTGCGAGTACCATAACTCTATTATTTACTACCACAATCTTCAGACAACATATTTGCTGTGTTTGATAGGTGCATTATAATATAAACAATGAAGACAAATGTAAATCTTTCACTTTTTAAAAGAGAAAACATTAGATATTATGAACATTGGCCAAGGAAAAATATTATAAATGTGTAATGTTACCTAAATGGCTTAGATTTATAGAATGAGACAGGCTATGAAAATCTAAACCACTCCAAAAAATGGTTTTGTTTTCAATTATAATTAAAATGAAAAAGACTTATTTAAAGAATATTCTGAGAAAATACAGTGTGTGATATTCAGTGATATTAAGATCTAAAGTTGATTATAAAATATAATCAAATTTTTATTAAATATGTAAGATATAAAAGTCCAAAAGAAACATAACAAAACAGTAACAAGTTTTTACTCCACAATCTTTTTTACTCTACAAGTAAAGTGAGACTACAAGTTTTTGGTTTTATTTTCTTCTGTTTTCTGTTTTCTCTAAATTTTCTGCAATGAATATGCCTTATAAAAGTTTTCTTGAGACTTTTAAACGTTGTTGAGAAATGTGGAAACAGGTTAGTAGCAACTTTGACTCACCGAAAGGATATTTTGCTATTTTGCTTACTTTCATCTGAAGAAAGAAATCTGAGCTTCACTCAATGCATGATTCTTGTCAAAGGAAAAGTTGTACTCTTTTCAGTGACTCTTACACAGAATCCAATTGTTTTTCACAGCCTGGTCCAAGATTCTCAGTGTAGAAGTTGTACACAAGGAAGAAAATAAATGTGCCTTGAATGATGATAGACCTCAGGAATTTTCCCGCCTTCTCAACCTTCTTCCTCTCATTGGTTGAGATAAACTACATTCATGGCTACAATTGCCACTTCCATGTTAACAATTCTCACATGCTTACTTTTGGAATAGATTCCTCTTGAGTTTTTCCTGTTCACATATGCAAATACCTGGGGTACTGGAATATAACTAGTAGTCACAAAATAATGAATGTACCTTCACCTGAACTCAGATGTTTCCTCAAAGTGACATAACTATCCATTCAGTTTCCATGCTTAGCTCCCTGTATTCTCATTCAATCACAAATTTTAACTACTACCCCCCCATATACTTCTCAAATGTATTTCTTTTCAACTCACTCTTATAACCATGTGGGTCTTCAATTGATCTTACATGAATTCATGCAATATCCTTTGAAACTATCTCCCTTCATTTGGCTTCTCTCTATACTTGTCATCTATATTGTAGCTGAAGTCACATAGAGTCAAATTTCAGGCCCTTTTTTGTCTATGATTTCAAAGTCTGAGCTCTTTGCATCATAATTTTTGCTTGTGATCAGAGATTTGGGAAAATCTTTAATTATCTGTTTAGCAAAAAATAACAGACTTCTAGTTAAAGGTGGTAGTTTGAATTCTTGAATTGACTTTCACTCCTTCAAACAATACACAAATGATAAGATATCACATTTGGATTTTTTTCTTTTGGTATAAATGTAAAAAGTCAAATAAAATTAGAGGAGAATTAGGCCTTCTCAACATGAATTTAGAAATGATTTATATGGAAAATGGGACTAGCTCAAAAGAAATCAGGACTTCCACAGGAATGGTTCCTGTTTGCCAGCATCATCTAGCAAACACACACACAGAGTTTCTAATCAGTGTTTGGTTGCCCTACTCTCTTAGATGTGAAAAGATAGCCAGTTTACCACACTTTAGGAAGCTCTTTAATAGCAAAGACAGAAGATAAAACAAACAGTAGTATAAAATAAAAATAAAATCTTGAAAGAAATAGAGACTATAAGGAAAATAAAATTTCAAAGAATTATTAGAGGCTGGGGAGCCACAAACAAACAGTGGGAGAAAATTTAGGGGTTGATGGAACTGTTCTGTATTATGACTCTGGCGATGAATCAATGACTGTGTATTTGTAAAACCCTGCATAATTGTATAGCACTAAAAATAAATAGCACTAAGAATAAACAATTATATGTAAGTTTAAAAAACTTCAGATGCCAATGAAATCCAAAAGAGAATGAAAACTGTAACAAATAAATACGTTTGTATTACATATGAATAATATGGTATAGACATACTGAAGAGGCCGATTTGGGTCCCTGATAAAAAGATATATTAAAATCATAAACCCCAGTACCTGTGAATGTGAACTTAGGAAATGGGTCTTTACAGAGGCAATCAATTTAAAATGAGTTAGTGTGGGCCTTAATACAATAACTGGTGTTCTTATAAAAAAGAGAAATTTGGACACAGAGATAGACACATTCAGAGGAAATACAATGTGAAGATTACAGGAATAAGATGGCCATATAACCATGCATCTATAAGCCAAGGAACACCAGAAACTAGAAGAAGCAAGAAACTGTTATCCTCTAGAGCTATCAGAGACAGCATGATCCTGCAGACTCTTTGATTTGACTTCTAGACTCCAAATCTGTGGGAAAATAAATTTCTGTTGCTTTAAGCTATCCAGTTTTTCTTGCTTTTCTTTTTACAGTAGTCCTAGGAAATGAAAATGGCAAGTTACATTGGAAAATGCTATTGTGCCTGCAAGGTCATTAATACAAATCACTATGTGCCAATACTGTTAAGAAATTTGCTTCTCACGGGAGTACAAATTAGAATTGTGAAACTGCTTTACATGCATAGTGGTGTTGACCAAATAAATACATATATTGTTGATGATATAGATTGAGAGATATTTCTAAAGTTTTAAAGAAAAAAGTGACAAATATGGAAAGGGAAAAGAGTAGATAAATCCAGTGATGCTGAGTTCGAATTGTCATCAATTTAAATTACATAAATGTTTAAAAATACATATGTATATAACTAAATAGATATGAGAATGTGGATGTGTATCTAAGTGTATAAGGTCCTGTAAACAAGAGCATCCAGTCAACAATGAGCACGCTGAGTACCACAATTTAGGTTCTAAATATTATTGTTCAGCAAATCAGCCAGGAATCCTGTGAAAAGGGTTGATTCCAGGCTAAAACAGCATTAATACTGTCTGGGACATCCTGTTGTGCTTTCTGTGTGCTTTTTGAAGTAAGGAAGTACAGAAAAAATAGGTGGACATATGTTGAACAGACATTGAAACTAATCTGAAACAGTTTCAAAGATTAAAGCATCTTGAGGAAGAAAAAAAATAATGATCATTCTGGATTATAGAATCAAAAGTCATGATTCCATACTTACAAAAATAAATAAATAAATGAAAATGTGGGGGGGTGAAGAGGAGAAAACTCTTTCTGACAGAATAATAGAATAATTCCAATTAATAGATGTAGAAAAAAATTGCAATTAGACATGACAATAATAATTATTGTGAGCAATATCAACCAGTGAAAGCTAAACCTAGGGTGCAAATGTTTGAGATGAAACAGGACATTTTTAGTCCCATTAAAATATTTATTAACTAAAAGAAAAAATATATAGCCACAGATAAAACAGGTAGAAACCACCTTATCAAAGCAATCATGGTAAATATCACCATAATAAGACATATTATTATGTATCCCTGATATCACATACTGAAAAGAGTATATTACTTTCATAGTCTTCCCTCAAATCTACAACCTCAATTTAATCATAAGAAAACATCACACAGAACCAAATTAAATGATATGTTGCAGAAAACCTGATCAATACTTTTCAAGAGAAACATTATGAAAGATGAGAAACAACTGAGGTACTGCCAAAGACTGGAGGACACAAAAGAGACATAAAAATTAAATGTAATGTGGGACCCTGTAAGACATAAAGAGCATTAGTTGGTTGTGTGTGCGTGTGGGGGGAGGAACCTGGTAAAATCTGAATGAAATGTGTAGTTTAGTTTATGTATTGTGTTGATGTTAATTTCTTAGGTTTCATTATTGTGTTATAATTATGCAAGATACTAGCATTAAGGCAAAATGAGTATAGATACATGAGAACTTTCTGTATTATTTTTACAATGCTTTTGTAAATTTAAAGCCATTTCAAATTAAAACTTAAAACATAAAAAATTAAAGGTACCCTTAGAGAGAGAGATAAGAAATATATTTATACATATTATAAATATAACCATGAAACAAAAAAATAATACTATAAAAATAGTGCTATGATTTAAATGTGTTTCTCAAAAGTCATGTGTTAGAAACTGAATCCCCAATGCAACAGTGTTGGGTAATGGGACCTTTAAGATTTAATTAGGCCATTAGAGCACTACCTTTATGAATTAATTAATGCTCTTTGTTATAAAAGGGCAGGTTGTGTTTCATTTTTTCTTCTTTTCTCTACCTCTTCTTGTCCTTCTGCCATGGGGTGATACAATAAGAAGGCCCTTACCATTCTCAGGTTGGAGTTGCTTGAAGAAGAAAAAAGAAAAAAAAGACACTTGCTAAATGCCAGCTCCTTAACTTTGGTCTTCCCAGAATTCCAAACCATGAGTCAATACATTTCTGTTCATTATAAATTACTTAGTCTGTGGTATCATGTTATAGCAGCACAAGACAGACTAAGACAGAACATGGGTACTGAGAAGAGGCACTGTTGCTATAATAAAATTTGAAAATGTGGAAACGGTTTTGGAATTAAGTAATGGGTAGAGGCCAAAACAGTTCTGAAGTGAATGCTGGAAAAAGTCTAGACTGTTAAGAATGGAAAACTAAAGGAGATTCTGGTGAGAGCTCAGAAAAGGAGAAGAGCTGTAGAGAAAGTGATTCTTCTTAGAAATCACTTAAATGGCTATAATCAAAATGTTGGTAAAATATGGATGATAAAGGCAATTCTGATGAGGTTGCAGATGGAAATAGAAGCAAGGTACTGGAAACTGGAATAAAAGTGTTTCTTGTTATAGAGTGGCAAAAAACTTGGCTGAATTGTGTCCCTACCCTAGGGCTTTATGGAAGGTAAACTATAAGAGTGATGAGCAGATATCTGGCAGAACAAAAGTTTAAGAAAAATATGGAAGGAGCTGCTTGGTTACTTTTCACTGCATATAATAAAATGTGAGAAGAAAGAAATAATTTAAAGGTGGAATTTATAATTAAAGGGAAATAGAACCTAAGGATTTGAAGGGAAAAAAATAACATTTTCAGGAGAATGAACCAATGGTATGGCCAAACACCTATTGGATAAGGAAGTTAGTATGGGTATAATGAAGCCAGAAGGAATTCATCAGGACAATGAGAAAATGACCCAGGAACCACTTTGGAGATTGGATATTACTGGTGCTGTTCTTCCCATCAAAGGCTCAGAATACCAAGGCTTGGAAGAAAATACAGTGATGTGTTGCTTAACAAGGAAATATTTTAAGAAAGGCATCCTTAGGTGATTTTGTCATTATGTGGACATTGTAGAGTGCACTTACAGAAGCCTAGGTGGTATATGTATAACTTTATTTATATGTATTTTTTCATAAGGAAAGCCAAATGTCCTGATACCATTACTAAATATTAATCATTTTTTGCACTTGTTCTAAATTGCCAGTATCAAGTGCCATATATTGAGCTTCTATATATGCACCATTATAAGTTTACTTTTAATGCACTTGTTTCAGAAAGCCATTGAAGGATGTATGTCAGCAAATCAAGGGAGTAAATGCTAAAGAGGAAGTCATGGGTTTCAGCAAGAAGGAGAAAAAAAATTGAAGTAATAAAAGACATTTCTGCCCCATCTCCCCCAAAGGAAGCTCTAGAAGAGACTTTTTCAAGCATATTAAAATTGATGGAATACATGTTTAACACATTAGCAAAATTATATAACTGGAAGAGAATAGGAGTATAAAATAATAATTAGTTATACAGAAAATCAAGTAGACAAATAGAGGTAATCATTAACTGCAAGGAAAACAAAAGTTGTATAAGGAGGAGTTATTCATAGATTACTATATGACTTATCTGTGAAAAACATTAGGTTGAATATAAAATTGAGCTCAAATTTCTATATTTATATTGGGATAATCAGGAAATTGAAACTATGAATATGTGAAGTAGGGAGCAAAATCCTAATCTTCCATGGTGGGAGTTCAATTACAATCCTTCAATGGTAAAGAATATAAATAAAAATAAATTTCAAGTATTTAGAAGAATGGAAGAAAATACCAAAATAATCCATTTAAAAATGCAATACAATTTACTATGTAATCAATGGAATAAGTAAGAGAACATAAATGTGAAGTTATTTGAATTTTTAAACAATGTCCATGAGTAGGAGTCATAAGTATGAAAAGCTCAACATAAAATGCAAAAAAGAATAAATGATTATTTGATTCTCATATCAAAAATATAAAATAAACAACCCTTTAAAACCATTGAAATTTTTTTGACTGACATTACGAGCACATTTACTATGTGCTAAGGTCTGTTCTGAGTATTTCACATGTATTAACTCAATTCTCTTAATGGTTTCTCCCATGTAATGAACAGGACACTGTATCCAAAGAAATTAACAATGTCCCCAAAGTTGCATATAATGAAACATCAGTAACAGAGACTGAACACAACCAATTTGTCACTGCAGCATGCATTCTCAGAAACAATGTCCTGAGAGCTCTTGCACAATGGAAAAAATGAGGGGGGATACTGTGATCATGTGGACAGATCCCTGGATGTGGTGCAAGAACACCTGGGTATATTCTGACTCTTTCATTTCCAAAGCTGAAGTTCTCAACAAGTTAATTCACTTCTATGGATTATAACTTTCTTGTCTGTACTGAAAATAACTGCTTCTGAGTGCTGCTGTTAGAATGAAATGAGTTGATGTAAAGTCAAGCACAGGGAATAAGCTAACATAAAGCCTAGCATAGAGAATGAATAGTAGGCACTCGATAAATGTTAATTGATTTTAACTGCATAGATTACTGAAATGAATAGAAGTTTAATGATTAGTGTGCCCCAAATTCTTAATTCTACATATAACTTTTTCAGGGCGTCTAAGGAAAAACCATGATACTTTGGGGAAAGCTAAACCATTCACATTGTTTAATGACCTTAAAGTAGATAGTCAATGCACTTATATACCTCTTTTTTTCTCAGAATCAGTGTAGGATATTAGCTAAGCTACTGTGATATCTTTGACATTTTTTCAAAATGTTCTTTTTCCAAAAATAGTTTTTTGCCCTTGTTAAAATTATTCTCTTGGGTTGTTATGCATGAATAATAAATTTAGTCAATACTTTTATACCCCAGGGATGAAATTTTGACAACTTTAAAATGAATTTACTTCTAAATAATCAGAATCTTCAAAACTTTATTGTAATAAAGCTACTTTTAAGTATTTGAACTTAGACGTTTTCATTATCTCTGAGCATTTCCCAAGTGTCCAGATAAATATTTGTGCCTCAGGATATTAATTGCTGTTATGAGGAAAGAAGTATTTCATGATGTAAAATGTTTGGAAAATGCTGAGCTAAAATAAGAAAGGTTTCTCTCTGCAAGACTTTCAAGAGCTTCTAATGTGGTACTTATGTAACTAATCACTAGTGGTAAATATAATTTTGCAGTTTGTCAAAATTGATTTGGCCATAATATCATTTTCATTTTGTTTTTTCTTTAGTTATTTGTTCCTGAAGTTTCAATCAGAAATAGGTTTTGTGTTTTTTCTCAGAAAACACTTTAGGAACTAAAGGCCTAATTAGTGCACGCAGGGTGATTGATGCTGACAGCTCACTTTATTTTTATATTTTGATTTTAGTCCTCTTTACCTTATTCCTATTTCATAAAACTGAAAGTTCTCCTTAGACATCAAACAAGTAAGAAATTTTCTCCCTAATTACTCTTTGTAACATTTTTTTCTGTAAATATTTTGTGCCAATAGAAAAGAAAAAAATCAATAAATTCAGAAATCTTTTGTGCAAATGAGTTAACATATAGTTAAATCCAAAACTCAACATGAAAGAGCAACTTTCCCCAAGACAATTATTTCAAATTCTGAAATTACAAACAAATCAAGTCAGTGCAGAATAATAGTTCAAATTGTAGGTACTAAAGTTTGGGTTGGACTCAGATCTTAGCACATAGCTTTCCAATATGTAGTTTTGCAAACAAATGTTTTGAAACAGAGACAGTATGTTTTTTCATTTCAGGAAAGAAAGCTTTTTACTTAAAAAAAATCTTAATATTTTATTCCCATAAAATGACATGAATAATAGCCATATAATTAGTCTGGAGAAAGGCAAATTAGTGTACAACTCTTATCTTTTACATCAAATATGAGAGTTAAATATGAGAAACTTGATTTATAAATTTAGCAGTGTCGACTGGGCTCAGCGGCTCAACCTGTAATCCCAGCACTTTGGGAGGCCGAGGCATGTGGATTGCCTGATCCCACGGGTTCGAGACCCACCTGGGAAACTTGGCAAGACCTCATCTCTACAATAAATCAAAAATTAGCCGGGTGTGGTAGCGCTCTCCTGTAGTTCCAGCTACTTAGAAGGCTGAGGCGGAAGGATAGCTGAAGCCCGGCAGGTTGAGGCTGCAGTGGTTGGGAGCATGCCACTACACTCTAGTCTGGGTGACAGTGAGACTCCAACTTAAACAAACAAAATAATTAGCCGTGTGTTGTTAACTTCATGTATCTGAACCACTCACTCTCTTCTGAAATATAGGAAACAAAAAATTTTCATATAAGCTGTAATAATAAATTGTATTATTACATTTAGAAATAGATTTGTTAAATTATACACAAAGGGATAGTCTAGCCAATTATTTGGATCATCTATGGAAATAAAATATTTTAAATGGGTAATCCTGATAAATGAATTACTAGATTTTAGATTATGTAAGCATTGTATACTAAATCTGCCCCTAAAAATCCATCATTTAGGGCACCCTGAAGAGATTTACCAGATAGAGTCACTCTTGATGTTTAGCTTAGTAGGTTCTTCCTTCTTGGAGTCCTTTCTGTGAAACTAGAGGTTGATGTAATTTTTGTTTGTCTTAGTGACACTATATCTTACAGCATTGGCTCTTCACTTTTTCCTCATAACTGATAGTCATAGAGATATCCTCTCCTATAGCAGAGCTAGGACAGAAGTCCCCATGGAAGGTGCTATATTTCAAGGACATGCAAAACATTTTGGTTGTCAGGACTCTGTAATTAATGCAACACCAATAGTATTTATAATTCACATTTTCTTCAATATACGTTCTCTTTGCAGCAGGAAAAAAAGAACATTTTAATAAATTTAATTCTTTCCAATGAATAGCACTCATGAAAATAAAAGTCTAACTGACTCTCCAATTTTATTTAATCAAGCATATAAATGTTCTAACAATTTTTCCTCTATGAGGAAAATATAGCCTTCGATAAGTGCCACATACACATCTCATTTCTTCGCAATTAAAGTTTAACTAAAAGCAAAAAGTCACTAATGCATGACAAATTTTACAATGCAAGCAGATATTGTTGTTAGAAGAACATCTTACACTGTTAGCCTCTGGCTCCAGTGACTGCCATCCAAGGAAGAGAGGAAGAAACAATTTAGCAAGCAAAAGATACTGTTTGCTGAGAGCACAGAACATGATAACTAGTTGGAAGTCATTCAATTATAAGTATCTATAAGTGTGAAGCATAATTTTTAAAAATGGATTTGAACTATGGCTAGTTTTAAATTAAGATAATTTTTCATCAAATTATTTAAATATTTCTTAAGAAATTGAATAAAATATGATAACCATTACTAACTATAATTTAACCTGATTTGTAGTTTTATTTAATTTAATCCCTTAGTTGGAATCCTTTCCATTTAACCAGAAAGCATATAGACTAGTGTATACATTCCTAAATGCAGAATAAGAGGCAATAGCCTTCGGATTTATTTAAGCTTTGTAAATATGAAAACAGGCTTGAATATGTCTCCCATCTTTGGGTACATGTGTAAAGAAAACCTAAATGTTCAGTCCTTTGATTGGGTGTCATTCAAAGGATTAATACTTTAGTGAATTAAAAATCCTGTCCAATTATGAGTAGTGATAATATCGTGCCCTTATAGTAAAGCTTAAAGACTGGAAGTGTGATACCTCCTGCTTTGTTTCTTTTGCTAAGGATTGTTATGGTTATTTGTGGTCATTTATATTTCCATATGAATTTCTGTATTCTCATTTCCAGATCTGAGAAGAATGATGTTGGTAACTTAATGGGTATTATATTGAAACTGTAGATTGCCTTTGGTAGGATGGACATCTTAGCAATATTGATTCTTCCTATCCATGAGCATGGAATATTTTGTAGGCATACAGACCAATGGAGTGGGATAGAGATTCCTGAAGCAAAGCCTCAATTTCTCAATCAACTCATCTTTGACAAAGCCTCCAACAACAACCACTAGGAAGAGAAGAACCTGTTAAGTAAATGGTGATGGGAAAACTGGTTGATCACCTATCACAACTACACAAAAATTAACTAAATGGATCAAAGACCTAAACGTAAAACCTCAACTATAAGAACCTTAGAAAACACATTTCCTTAAGGAAGTTGGAACTGGGAACCAATTCCTGATCAAAACCCTAAGTGTCCATATCATAAGAAATAAAATAGACAAGTGGGACCTCATCAAACTGATGAGCTTCTGCAAAACAAAGAAACCATCAAAAGAGCAAGGAGACAGAATGGTAAAAAAAAAATTTGCCAACTGTATATCAGACAAAGGCCTAACATCTAAGATCTACAAGGAACTCAAATACATCAAAAGGAAAAAACAAACAGCCCCATTAAAATGTGGGCAAAAGACATGAATAGACACTTCTCAAAAGAAGATAGATGGGCAGCCAACAGACACTTGAAAAAGTGCTCAGCCTCACTCATCATCAGAGAAATGCAAAATCAAAACCACATTGAGATACCACCTAACCCCAATAAGAATGACTATCTTTAAGAAAACAAACAACAACAGATGCTGGCAAGGATACAGAGAAAAAGGAACACCTCTACGGTGCTGGTGGGAATTCAAGCTAGTGCAGCTGCTTTGGAAGATGCGGTGGCAATTTCTGAAGGAACTAGAAATTGATCTTTCATATGACTCAGCAATTCCCCTCTTGGGAATATACCCAGAGGAACTCAAGCCATTCTACCAAAAAAGATACCTGCACACACGTTTGTGGCAGCTCTATTCACAATAGAAAAAACATGGAACCAACCATGCTGCCCATCGAAACTGGACCAGATTTTTTAAAAATGTGGTACATATACATAATGAAATATTATGCAGCCATAAAGAAGGACAAACATATGGACTTCATAGCAACTTGGATAGATTTAGAGTCTATCATACACGGTGATCCATCACAGAAGCAAAGGACAGAGTACTGTATGTTTTCACTCATACGTGGAGCTTGAACAATTATCATAATACTATAAGAAGGGGATTGGCAGTAGTGGGAAACTGCCAGGGAAGGAAGGTGGGTTTGGCAGTCGAAGGAGGCTGCCGAGGAGGAAGGGGCACACCTCATCAACAAGGGTACCTGTAAAATGAACATTTGTGTACCTAACCCTGAATTGTACCCAACATCTTTAAAATAAGAAAAGTAATATATATTGGCAAATTGAAAAAGATGGCCATAAATAATTCCTACTATCTGTAAGCATGCTTCTTTGCTGTGTGACTGACATTTTTTCCATCAAGAAGTATAATGTATTTCCACTTCTTTTGAAACAGCTGACTTGGAGATTTCCTTGGACTAATAGAATGTGGTAGAACTGTAGTAAACTTGCATAGCTACAATTTCTGAGTCAAGACCTCAGGAATACTTACAGATTTTTCTATAAACTTCTTAGAACATCCTAACCATGCAAAGAAGCCTGAGATAGGCTCTCTGAGAATGAGAGGCTGCTGGAAAAAGAGGTTTAACTGATAAAGCACCAATTCACAGAATCTTGGGTAAAAAATGGTTGTGTTAAGCCACTACATTTTGGAGTGGTTTGTTGTGTAACAAGATTACTGAGATAACATTTTTACAAGAATTTAGTATATAGAATCTCTTGCAATCACTTTAGCAGAAGATGTTATCCTTACTGCTCTTTACATGTTATAAACTGTTTGTAACATTCTAATTCAGAATCCAGTAAAGATATTGTATCAGTTAATATTATATTTGAATATCAGTTTTAAATTATTTTCTGAATGATTCTCATTGCTCTCTTTTTATGCTTTCCTAATTCACAGAAAATATTTTCTTACTATTGAATTTGTACAATTTGATATTCTTCAGGATGAGTATTTTGTACTGAACCTTATTTAATGAATGTCATTCTATTGTTACAGACTGTGATTCTAGGGTCATTTGGGACATTCCTCTTTCCTTTGAATGTCCTTCTCATACTCTTTAGTTCAGTCTCATTGACATTCTGTCATCAAACTCATTGTTAAAACTGTGACATCTCATTGGGTACAAAATGAACCATAAAGGAATGTTTCTTGGTTTTTCCATTCAGCTAACAACAGCTGCTCTCCTGACAAGAGTCCTTGCTTGCACCTGTCCTGTCTCCAGCAAGAATAATTTGTTCCCGGAATACTCAGCTACACTTAGGACCTGAGTAAAAAAAAGAAAGAAAAAAAGAATTTCATTGAAGATGGGGAGAACATTGTTTAGATGTGATATGAAAGTGTTGCGCTGTACCCATCATACCTGGGACAAATTCAGCCCCATATCAGTATGCATATTTAACATAGCCACTTTACCTAATCTCTTTTAATAGTCCTCAGAATATCTTGGATGGACCTCTTGATTTACAACATAGATATCCTTTACACTAACAAAATTTCCACATGCTAGAAAGCTTACCTTTAAGCCAAGTCTTAGATTCCATGAATTGAACCCCTTTGTTAGGGACCAGAATCAGATTCAAGTCTAACTAACTCTGTGGAATTGGTGATTTACATTCTGGATCTTTCCCATCTCTTTATTGTTTAGACAGAATTTACATTTGTTCTTTCTTTGCTAACTGATCATAGCAGCTAAAATAAATAATCACCCACTTAAAAGAAGTTTCCTGATTTATTCGCACAGATTACATATCAATTAGGATCCCAGGAAGAAACAGGATGTGCACACAAAGGGATCATTGAAAGAAGTTTAATAAAAGGATGGCTTTCAGATCTGGGGATGAGATGAAGCCATTTCTGTCTCTAGTCTGAAATAGAAAGTGTAGGATATGGTCTATGGGAACTAGATAAGAGCTGTAGTCATGGAAATGGAACCACTGCCAAAATAGTAGTCCTCATCAAGAAGAAAGAGGTTTGAATAAATATCCTAGATACACTTTCCTTCAGACTTCTCATTACCAGCTGATTTCTTCCATTTGCTAAATCCAACTGGAAGTAACAGTGCAAGGCAGCTCTTGGGGCATATAGCAGGACAAAGAAGGATAGAATGGATATGAGAGAACAGAAACTAATCATCACAGCTAAGTAGAATGGCTACAAAGTTAGACTGAATTCATGCCCTTTTCTCCTCTTAGCAGATCTTGTGGTGTATTTCTAGAGAATAAGGAGTCCTCTCTGAATCCCAAATGTGAGTTGTTAGGGAATCAACTTTATTTTATACACGCAATAAATACATCAGAATAAAGGAATTTATAACACTTTGCTAGGGTTGGCTATACTCTAACCAGGAAAAGATGTAAGAATTAGGCACAGGCTCTAATTATCAGACAGTTTTGCTATAAATTCTGGAATCTCTATGCTTTAGTTGTATAATCTTGAGTAAAGAACCTACATTTTTAAGTTCCTTTATTTCTTGTCCTGTAAAATAGAAATAACAATATTTACTTTATGTTACTATATTTTTAAAAGATTATGATTAAAAACTTAGAATACACCCAGACTTTCATAAACTCTAAATAAATTTGAGCCATAGTTTTTATTTAAACATTATTAGAACTTTGACTACTGTTAGTTCTTCCTACTTAATGACTAAGATTTTTTTTTCCTGAAATTAAGTAAAGGTCTCTGGACTCAAATATCTACTAATAACTTTCTTACAAAAACTGTGGATTATCTTTTAATATCAATAAATAATTAAAAACATAATAGAAATTAAGCTGAATCAAGCTTAGCCTATTTGTATGTTCATTTTCTTTTTTGTTTTTTGGCAAGGTCTTTCTCTGTCACCCAAGCTGAAATTTAGTGGGGCAATCATAGCACACAGCAACCTTAAACCGGGTCCAAGCAATCCTTGCACCTTAGCCTCTTGAGTAGTTGGGACTGTAGGTGCATGCCATCATGCCTGGTTAATTTTTTTAGAATGTTTTTGTAGAGTCAGGATCTTGCTGTGTTGATCAGGCTGATTTCAAACTTCAGGCCTCAAACCATTCTCCTCCCTTAACCTCCCAAAGCACTGGGATTACAGGTATGAGTCACTGTGCTAAGCATTATGTTTCATTTTTCAACAGTATCAGGAGAACTGATATGTCACCTGACAGAAAATATGACTTGAGTCCTAGGCTAATAGGATTCAACTCTTCACTCATGAGAGTTACTTGGTATGTTTTAATTCAGATTCTATTGCTGAGTCTGTAAGTTGACATGGTTGGTGCAATGAACATCTTAGTAACAAGATACTTATGACAACTGGAGATGTATTAGAGACACTAACATTATCAAGATATTGATCTAGACATTTATTACGTTGAAAGCTTTTACATATGAAGTTTGAGTAAAATGAATTCACATTTGTATGGAAAGTGTTTTTAAACTTTTCATTTCAGTGATTTAGGAGGTGCAAATGATTTTTGTTACGTGGATGCATTGTATAGTGGTGAAGAAGTCTGGGCTTTAAGTGAATCCTCCACCTTCACCTATGCTCATTGTACCTGACAGGTGAATTTTTCATACCTTCCAGGACCTTCTTAATCTTCAATGTGAATGGATAACTCTGTTGCAATTACATCTTCAATTTAATATTCTTCCTCCCCCATTTGGGGACAAAATATAGTTTTGAAAAACCTCTCCTATTATATTCCCATGCTTTGCTTTATGATAAATTCTGATGGTTGTTACTCAATGACAAATAAATGGGACCAGATACAAACCAACAAATGTCTGGGATTAGAACAAAAGAAGTGATGGGTCAAAAAAAAAAAATCACTGGAGTATTCAGGGATGTCTTATATATAGCCAAACTTCTGACTTCTTAGAAAATCTGAGAAACATTTATCAAAACTAATAAATAGTAATTTCTTCAGGACACTTTTCAAATGGTATTTCATCACTAGTTTTATTTTTACCTATTTTTTTAAAACTTCAATTTTTCATGAAAACAAGATGTATAGCTTATGGTATTACTCTAGCAAAATGATTTCCATAAATAAAACAAGATGCAATGGAAAGGAACATATATAAAGATTAATGCATCCAACTTTTAGGCTTATGGTT
Source organism: Carlito syrichta (assembly GCF_000164805.1). Classification (NCBI taxonomy): domain Eukaryota; kingdom Metazoa; phylum Chordata; class Mammalia; order Primates; family Tarsiidae; genus Carlito; species Carlito syrichta. The sequence goes on along the minus strand of NW_007253748.1, from coordinate 87,876 downwards.
ACTAACTATAATTCCTGAGCCTGAAGTTATTGGAAAGAAAATCTCCCTTATAGAAACAGGCAACAAATCCCAAACTATCTGGGCAACACAAGCAATTTACTTTCCCTTGACTTAAAGAATTGTGGTTTTATAAACATTTCCCTTCAGTTTATTGATTTCATATGCAGTTTTGGACGGTGACATGCTGCATCTGGGCTTCACACACAGAGACAGAAAGGATAACTAACATTTGTGTCACTTGCCAACCGAAAGTGATCAATGGGACCTAGTTTCAACTTAGATGTGCAAAACAAAGAGGAAAATTATCTTCAATCAAAGCACCTCAAGGACAGGAAAGTTAAGGATATTTCAGAAGAGAAGAAATAAAAATAAAAATGTTAAGTGCTTGTTGGAAAATACAATCGTGTAAGTTTTCAGCATCTTTTCATAAAAATGTCACTTTGGTGGCATTGTAGAGGATTAGTCCTTTGCGTGTGTCTGTTCCACCTATTCAGAATGTGTGGTTTTTCTTTTAGCATTATTCATTTTATTTTTAAAATGTGGGGTACAATTCAGGATTAGGTATACAAATGGTCATTGTACAGGTAAAGTTTGAACCTCACAAAAGCTTATCAATGTGAGTACTTAAGACATGTAGGATTCATTTTAGAAAGTAATTAGAAAGACAAATTTACTGCCACGTCAATGTTCAGTGGTACTTTATAAATGTGAATACAAAGTTTGAATACCATTTTGTGTCTTATTTACCTGTATCAGTATATGATGTATTCATTATTGTCAGAAAAAATAATAAAATATTCAACAGAAATGATAGTACTCAGAGGCAGACCTAGTCAAAATTCTAAAGCCATTCTTTCTTCTTTCTAACCTTTTTTTGTTTGTGTTTTCCTTCCACAGCTCCACCTACCATACCCAGTATCCAGAGCTCCCATGCTATTCTACTGCTTTCCTCTTACAAGCTGACCCAGCTAATGTTTTGCTCGTATTTGTTCAATCTTAGCCACTTCTCAAAGAACTTGACCTTTCTGGTAGCTACCGTGTGTAGGCAGAGGACAACTTGACCATATTGCTCTAGCCACAGAAAATTAGACCTCTGAGGACCTCTGATTTAAGCAGGGATAATAGACAGACTGACAGATAACTCACGATTTGTGTGCCTTCCTACATCACGCAGAGCAGAAAGATTTCTGTCTCTGAAATTTGAAACTATAGATAGGAAAGAGTTACAGTGGGAAGTGTGTGCTTGAGCTAGACGAAAAGGGGAAAAAAGAATAGAGTTAGAACTGCACTGGCAAATATGAGGCATTGTGGATGAGAGGTTATGAGGGAGAAAAGACTCAGAGGAAAACAGTTAAGAGACAGACGAATAGACACAGAAAGCAGAAAAACGGAGAGAAATCATCCGACCCCAGAGAAAGCAGAGAATAGCTTCAGTCCTTAATGTTTCAATTTCTAGCTCCTAATCACGTGAGGCCTGGCTTTGATTATTTCCTGGACTTTGAGATCTGTGAACTCGTATTCAGAAAATGCCATTTGATTTTTCTTGAGCTAGTCTTTTTTCCTTGTTACCAAACTAATCAATAAATTATTACTAAATTAATTTGGAAAACAAAAATTCTTTGTTTTGTAAAGTGCTGTATAATTCATCAAACACTTTTGTAAGCATTAGCCTGTTTTATTCTTACAACAAGACTGTAAAGTAAACAGGACAGCTATTGATATATTCAATTAAAATGAGGAAATGGGATCTTGGAAAGTTGCAGTAATGATATGAGCTGCCAAGACTTACAGTAGTGAAAATGGGATTTTCCTGTATTGGTTATGCCACTGAATTATACCTGAACACACACATATACACATCCAATTTTCTAGGTCATTTCATCTTTTATGTTTAAAATAAAACTGTGGTCATAATTATAAACATGCGACTCTTTTCTACATCATCTCTTACCTTCTCTGAGGAAAATCAGATTCCTCTTGAAAACCTCTGATGATTACAATTCTGTCCTCCAGTTTTCCAGTTTCTCAGTTTCCCCCTTTTTTCTTCTAGCTTGCCTTGTGCATGTATTCTGTTATGCTGCTAATGACAGCTGTAACTGTACTGGCAGTGGCCACCGAAGGTGCCGTGGAGTGGTGGAGACCAGCTACACTTCTTTCAGCACTTCAGATGTCCTATGAAAGTGCTGATGTACAAAATCATTTTGAGGTATTGTCCTGGTGCCTGCCCTTGTCTGAGTTTGAAGACGCAAATGTCAACAAATTGGGCATCTGTGACCAATGAAAAAAGCTCTATGGTACCATTGCCAGTGATCAATGCCATGCTGTTGGTGCTGTTTTCAGTTTCTCTTATTGGAGATACTATCAAAAAAAGGCTGCTGATTCTCCCTCAACATCTTAAAGGAGATTTGAATGAAATAGCCCGTGAAAAATATATGCCAGACTCATACAAAGAACACTGTAACAAAATAATCTCCTTCATCCCTGAAGAGGTAAAGTCCTATGTCATTTAGAAGCAATTTTAGCAAATCATAAATTACTTTAACTTATTCCACACATATTTATCAAATACTTATTTTGTATTGTTCTTGTTGCAGTAAAAAAATGAACATGGCAGATATACTCCTTGAATCTGTTGTTTAAATTCTAGAATAACAAACTTCAACAGCTTGCTACTCCTTTCGTTGGTATTGAAAGGTTTGCATCCAACACTATAACTCTAGAACCTGGGGAAACCAGCAATCTATCGAGCCATCTATGTGGATCTGGGAGATACTGAGGCAGAGAACATTTCTCCTTTTCTTTCTTTAACTCTAAAAGGAAAATATCTCAGACACCTTCCCCCACAAACATATAAGCAATAAACTCAGTGATTCAGTTTATTGGGTAGATGGAGGGCCTGAGTTTAGTTGTTTTTGTTTTTGTTTGAGAGAACAAAACTCAGATGATAATCCCAGAGTGTATTGAGGGAGTGTAGTCTGACTAGTTGCCTGTATTAAGGAGTTTGCTACAGAAGAGGCAAAGCAAACTGAAGCAGAGGGTCAAATGGCAGAATCCTGGGTATAACCATCAGGGGATCACAGATAGATCTTGGGTGGTCTAAAAGTTGCAGGAGGATCACAGACCAGTACCTGGTTAACCTGCCATACTGACAGGGGCTAGAATCAGTCCCTGATATACACATCCTGGAGATTCCACCAGCAAACCCTTGCAGAATGACAAAGGTAAGAACAGTAAAACTTCAGTTGTCGCCAGTCTGGCTTTCAGCACAGAGCAGAGCAGTACGCTCAAGTGGAAACCAGTGAGGATCTTGAGAACCTCCTCTCTCTTGTCTTCCTCCTTCCCATCACATAAGAAGCCACAAATCCCTATGCATGCAGACACCATAACAGAAAGAAACCATAAGAACATAGGGATAGGAAAGAAGGAGGATAGAAAATAACTTTACAGTTCATCCAAAAAAAAAACTGAAGATACTTTAAAATTTTAAGATAATCAGCATTATATTACACTAAATTTAGTTTTGTTCTGCCCTTGTGCACTACCATAGTGTGTGGGGGAAGAAGTAGTGAGGAAGATCAGATAATTTAATAGAAAAGTTAAGAAACCATACATTCTGTATATAACTTAGCATAGTAAAGACAAATTTGTGAACCTGTATATAATTTTCAACTCACAAGAAATTATATTTGTAAAATATGGATCATTGCTTTTTATCAGAGTTACATGTGAGCTATTATTTCAAGCACATTTTTTCAAGTTTCATTATTGGTTCATTAAAATAAAATTGAAATCTAAATCATATCAGCAGCTTAACCACATAGTAATTAAAACTTCCAACCAAAATATATGAATACAGTTATTATTGCTACATACTGTCATAATGTATAGATAATTCCAGGTAATAGGTATATTCATGAGAGGATTAAACTCTAAAATATTATTTGCAGTTGTCTTTTTTGGTGTCCAGTGTCCCTACCTGCAGTTCAGCTAACTGGGCCACTCTGATGATCCTGTCTCAGGAAATGAGTACCTAGCAGAGTTGAGATCAAGGAGAACTTGTTTTTATTTTGTGACTATGGATAAGGTCGAAATTTTTGATTTGCACGAGCCAAATGTCTAGGCTCTAAATCTCTAGAAATCAAGTATATGCCATACAAGAGTAGTGGTGCCAGACTCTCTCATCACTATGCCTATGAGAAATAAAATTCAGAGGACTAAGGGAAGGAAAAGAGTAAGCAATAGCTATAATGGTGGAGAGAGCTATAATGGTGGGTCCTGGTAGAAAAGAAGAGAAACGACCATGTGAAAAACAAACAAGCAGACAACAACAACAGCAACAATGAAACGTGTGAACAGGACTGAAGTCATCAGCGAGAGACTGTTCTCCACCCAAGTCACAACCACCTACTACGAGTTTTCAGGAAGCCATTCAGTGTCCCAGACCATCTCATGTTAATGAGAATACACATTAGCATTTCTTTTCAACATTATTCAATCAGGGCTTCTCTTTCACAGCAATTAGAATCTCTCTTTGGTCATGTAATAACACTGACATCTGCCAGAGCTCTGAAACACTACCCTTTATAAACAAGCAGTCTTACCTATTTAATAGTCCAAGATCCTCTTAAACTCCTAAGATGGGAAATGACATCCTGGATACTTTAGCATCTCCCCTGTGCCTGAAGTCAATGTTCTCTTTAGGAAGCACTTGTTACCCATCTAAATATTTGTCTCCTTTGTTCCACTGTTCCTTGCTTTAGAATTTCGCATATGCATTATAAATGACACTGAGGGTTTTCCTCCTATAGCCTTCAGGCTTCCTCTGAAGTCCTTGACACACAGATTCTCCTTACATCTTTGCCTCAGGGCCAATCTTTGGTTCTGAGACTATGCTTGGCAGGGAATTAATGCTACAAGAAGTGTCTCTCAACCATTGAATAGCTCCATGTTTACGGCTCCATGATTTCCTCCCATGGTAAAATGTTGCTACAGAATCTCTTAGAAGGTCCAGAGCAGGATTGAGCAGTTTCCAAAAGCTGTCATCCACTCATTAATAAAACTCTTCCCGGCTTCTTTTTTTTTTATTTCTCTCTTGTTCGCTCATTCATTGTGTTCCCTAAGACTACTTCCCAACATACTATGTGGTTGCACCCAAATCCTTGCTTTAGCACCCATGTTTGAGGTACCCTGACTAAGAAAAAATGTACATTGTAGATTCAATATATCCTTGTATCACAATTGCAAATAACTTCAAGTGTAAGTAAGAAATGTGATGGTTAATATAAATTATCCCTAAAATAAAATAGTTTTTTATAACTTTACTAACTTGACATTGTGAGAAAAGTATCTCTTTTTTTTGAACTTTGTAAGGAAACTACAATGAGTATCAATAGTAAATACTCTAGAAAAAACAAAACAAAGCAATAAACAAACCTCAAAGACTAAGTGAAAGCCATTTACCTGATCATATCATTATTTAGTGTTTATGTTATCCTCACCATTTCCGCTAAACATATTCATTTTAGATTTAGGTCTATCTCTAAGTTGGGTACCTAATATTTTCTAAAAATTACCTGAGCTTTACAACACTCCAAAGTTATGAACTTCTCTTCAGAGTAAAGCACAAAGGAATGTGAGTTCAATTTTGTTGTTAGAAGATCTGTCCTTGGGAAATGTTTATGTTTAATTATGTACCTGTGTATCTTCATGAAACTCTCTCTCTCTGTTAAAGCAATATTGATCTACTTCCCTTTCTGTCTAGGCATTGTATTTCACCAATCACATAGACATGACAAGCATTCCAAAAAATGTGAGACAGAGAAAAATAAATGGAGCAAAAGAAAAATCATCATCAGTTCCTGTTTTTATTTTTTTGCATTAGTTTGTTGATAAAATATAAAGGAGTAAAGGTGATTTTTTTTACATTGTATACTCTATAGTATTTAAAATCTGTGAGGTGAAATGAAAAAAAAATCAAATGAAAGAAGTGACTGTATTTTGGACCAATTTACATAGCTCTACACCTGGGACCAGCTCGCCTTGGTTATGATGGACAGATGTCTATTGGCTCCTTCTTGATTTCACCTTTGTTTATGGAGCTGAGAAGTTGCTTGTCATTCCAACCACATCTAATATCATTTAGATGCTATAACAGAGAATAAAAAAGAGCAAATACTGAAATTGGAAGGCAGCTGACATAATTCAAGGTGAATCTCACACTTGGGAATAGTCTGTCTTTATAAAAAGGTAAGGTAAACAATAGCTATAATTTGTGTCAGGGAACGTTTGTGAGAGTTTTCAAATTGTCTGAGGGTAAAAATGGGAATGCTCCTAATAAAAATGATAAAGAAAAAAACTGAGGGTAACTAGCTGGCCAAGACAGTTTGTAGTGGAATATGACACTGTTTGCTTCTAGGTCACTGGTTCCAATTCAGCCTAAATCAAGAGCAGTTGAAAACTGTGATCGTCTAAAGTGTTCTTAGTGACCTATTTGAAATAGTGTGATCATCTTAGTTCAGGGAAGATAAGTCTGTTGAAGTCATAAATATATCAGGATACCAATGAAAACCTTTCAGCATTTTCAGTTGTTTTGCCATTACTAAACAAAGACCAGATATGATTAGGGCTAGATTTCTGTTCTGATCTTTCTCACCAAAACACCAGCATTGTCACGAGGGCCCTTCAAAAACTGAGTGACAATCTTATTCCTCAGAAACTTTGAGAATTAATTGATGACTTTGCTTTGTTCCATATTATAACTACTAGTTTCATAAAATTTATATTTTAAAGTAAAAAAAATAGCATTGTGTCTTTGAAGTTGATATTTAAAAGGCACCTGTATAGATTACAGGTCTTTTTTTTTCCTTTTCCATACTTTTTAAAAAAGTCTTTAAAGGCATAGCTTATATTTCTGGATAATTTAAAAAATGAACCCAAAATAGTTCTCAGAATATGTTTTTGTGATTCCCTCTATGCTGAGGTCAGCATTCATTTTCTCTAGAGAAGCATCAAGCTTTGACCGGTAGCCACATAAATGGGTAGTAAGACCACAGGAAATCAGGTACCATTTGTATAATATGCACACACAACAATGCAGTATTCACCAAATCCTGGGGCAACAGCAGTTGTGATTTTATTTTTTAGGTAAACATTTATTTACTTCAGCCCAATGGAGGAGGTTAAACTTGAAATAAACTAAACATCAATGAAAACAATTATTTTTCAACTATATCTTTCAAATAGTTATCAAACCTCTCTCTCTCTCTTTCTCTCTCTCTCTCTCCCTTTCTCTGTGTATACACACACACACACACACACACACACACGCACACACACATATACACCTGCTTTTATACCTTCAGATAAGTTCAATATAAATCAAAAGCCAAAGAAGAAAAACAAGGCCTGGATAGCACCAGAATCCCTGGAACTCCTTGATAGTAACTGAACTCCTCCCCTCCAATGGGACAGATTTATTTTTTTGGTAGGTCAATAACCCACTAATTCTATATTGCAGAAGACAGTAAGCTAAGGCCAAAACGGGAGTTATTTTCTTCCTTTGCCTCAAATCTCCTCTTGATACAGCTGGAGCTGCAAAGAAATTTACAAGAACAGATATCAGCAAGCTTCATGGAGGATTGGGGCATTTTAAAAACCAGGTCACATAATTGAAAAGGCTTTAGACTCAGGAGAGAAAGATGGAGTCCATGGCTCAGATATGGTTTCTGCCTTCATCACTCTCTACTAGCTATGAGACTGTGTGAAAGCTTACTTAACATCTCTATGCCTCGGTTTCTTCATCTATAAAATGGAGATGATTTGAGATGTGTTTCATAGAGTTTTTGGGACAAGTAAATGAGTTAACATATGTAAAAATTTTAGAACAGAAGTCATTGTTTTCTTACCTACATCTGAAACTGGACACACATGAGAAGTGTGAGGATGAGATGTATACCTCTGATTTGAGACCTCAGACACTATTATACTACTCTGACTGACATATAAATAATAGCCACAATGTTAACGAGTAAGTGAGGAATAGAGAGAGGAGATACAAGTGTTTTTAATCTTTTGTGGAATAGTACAGAACACTTGTCTGCTTTCAAAACATGAGGAATAAGAGAAAATGCTGCCCTTCCACCCAAATAATATTTCATCAGTTTTCAAAAGTTCTTAGATAAAAACATTTTGAAAGTATCTAAAACAGCTTTTCAGATTTTGTGAAATACAGAAACCTGCATACATATGTCCTATTTCTCTCTATCTTGGAGAAAATGGTTAAGTGTGCGTGCACTTTAGAGAATGGAGATAGTCTAAAAATGAACTACTGCTGCCAGGGTCTTCGCTTTTTGCTGGAAAAAAATCCAAAAAAGTACCTTCATATGACCTTGTAGTTCAAGAATTCCACTCCTAGAATAAAAATGTAAGACTTTTTTTTTCAAAATATTAAACTCCATGGACTCTGTAAAGGACGCTGATGAAGTACTACATAGCTCTGTGGTATTATTTGAAAATGTGTGCTTTTAGAATTCACACAAGATTAAATGGATTGAAATAATAAGATCTTGAATAATTTCTTCTGGGATTCTTATGGGGAAAAATTCAAATAGATTTTCTATAGGCAAAGGCAGAATCCTTCTGGTAGTGAAAATTAACAACAGTAGTGACTGAGTTTTCAAAGCTACTTTATATGCATTGTTTTATTTAACAACTTTGGGAGTTGGGACACTGTTATCATTTTTGTTTTGTGCATGATAAAATTTTACCTCAGTTACTTGGTTGTGATTGCTTTTGGTCACACAGGTACAAAATGAAAGAGGCAGGTGTCAAACCATGGGGCTCCACATCTGCTGCCTTACGACGTTGGTAGTAAGCTGTTATGATTTCACTTTCATTGTATTAGGCTTTAGTTTAGATGCTTCATTCTGTAACTATCTTTCAGAAATTACAGTGGAACCTAATAGCATGTCATTCAGTTTATCTCAGGTATAAAAAAAATGAGATCAGTCCATTCTATATACTTGCCTCTGTGAAGAACCATTTATTTAGCATTTCAGTGATGGATGCTTCTTTAGCAGTGATCTAAATTTAAATATATTCTAAATGGAAAACTGACCCCACATGGCTATAACATACAACGAACTAGATGTTCTTGGACCATACTTGTAAATTAGTTTAACATTCATTGGTGAAATAGAATAACCTTGATAAATATCTTAATTTTAGAAGCCTAAGTATTTTATAATTGATCAAATAACAAATGAGTGAGATTTAGGCATTTTTTAAAATGTGCTTTGCTCTATTGTGCTTTACATTGTGATTCCTTTTCTTATAAAGATGTGGGGTACAACTCAGGGTTAGGTATACAAACGTTGATTATTCAGGTACCCTTGTTGATGAGGTATGCCCCTCCCTCCCCTAGCAGTTTCCCTCAACTGCTAATCCCACCCCCCTCCCTTGACAGTTTCCCACTACTGCCAATCCATTTCTTATACTTGTTCAAGGTCCGCTTATGGGTGAGAACACATGGTACTCTGTCCTTTGTTTCTGTGATAGATCACGGAATATGATCAACTCCAAATCCATTCAAGTTGCTGCAAAGACCATAAAGTATGTCTTTCTTTATGGCTGTATAATATTTCACTGTGTATATGTACCACATTTTTTTATCCAGTCCAACTTCAATGGGCAACATGGTTGGTTCCATGTTTTTGCTATTGTGAATAGAGCTGCAACAAATGTGTGCAGATATCGTTTTTTGTAGAATGATTTGAGTTCCTCCAAGTATATTCCCAGAGAGGCTGCACTAGTTTGCATTCCCACCAGCAGTGTGGAAGCGTTCCTTTTTCTCTGCAACCTCGCCAGCATCTGCTGTTTGTTTTATTAATGATGGTCATTTTTACTGGGGTTAGGTGGTATCTCAATATGGTTTGATTTGCATTTCTCCGATGATGAGGCTGAGCACTTTTTCATGTCTGTTGGCAGCCCATATATCTTCTTTTGAGAAGTGTCTATTCATGTCTTTTGCCCACTTTTTAATGGGGCTGTGTTTTTTTTTTTCCTCCCTTTCAGAGCATTTGTTTCTTGTAGATCCTAGTTGCTAGACCTTTGTCAGATATAAAGTTGGCAAATTTTTTTTCCCATTCTGTGGGTTGTCTCCCTGCTCTCTTGATGGTTTCTTTTTGCTTTGCAGAAACGTTAATTTGATGAGGTCGCACTTGTCTATCTTATTTCTTAAGACATTGGCCTTTAGTGTTCTGAATAGGAATCGGTTGCCAGTTCCTAGTTCCATAAAGGTGTCTCCTGAATTTTCCAAGATCCTTATGGTTTGATGTTTAAAGTTTAGGTCTTTGATCCATTTGGAGTTATTTTTTGTGTAAGATGATAGGTAGGGGTCCTGTTTCAGACTTGATAGGTAGTTAAGTTTTCCAACTTTTTTCACCAGCTTTGTTCTTATCCATTGCATTTCCATATTAATTTAACAGTCAGTTTGTCAACTTCCTAAAAAAGAATAAGCTTCTGGGATGTTAGAAATAGATCATGTTAAATGCATTAGATCAGGTTGGTGACATTGTCATATTTTATATTGAATCTTTCAATTCATAGATTTTTTACTCATATTATGACCTTTATAAAAGGAAACACTAGTCTATAAAGTCTCCATTATCACTTAGGCAAGTTATCAAACCCATATTTATAGTCCCCAAATGATTCTTATATATTTTTAATTAACTTAAATTTCCACAAAAGTCTCTACTAGAGTATAAAAATTTTATTATATTACCATTAGGGTTCAAATCTGATTTTCCAATCATCTACTCTCATGAGAAGGGTCTTAATCTTCTTTTAAAATACCTTGAACATACCATTGTGTTACATGAGATTTATCTCTGTCTTTGCTTCACATTTGCCTACACCAAGCAGCTACTCATCAGTCCTTGCTGCAACATGCCAACCTGGGCCATTATCAGATTCTATTTCACCATGGTTTCAGAACATGCTTTCCACTTCTGATATGGATAGCCTGCTTCCCTGAACCAACATCACCATCTCCTGCCCCTGCTACTCAAGGACATTAACCAATTTGTGAAGATTCCAAACATGATCTTCCATGAGTAGATATTCTCAAACACTGAGTTATGAGGGTCACTCAGACAATCAATAAGAAACAAGACATAGAGAGGCCTCTTTCTTTCTTTGTGATGTTGCCTTGAAGTGATTTAAGCAGGGCTGCTTGGTTGGAGTATTGTGAGAATACTTTCCCAGTCTTAACTATTACCCTTTTTCTTCTAGTATGCACAAATGCCTCTAGAAGAGCTTGAACGATATTGGTTCTAAGAGTATCCAAAAATTAAAGTACTCTAAACCACTATTTGCCTCTGATATTTAGTTGCAAATCCAGGTCAGTATGCTTATCTAGTTTTTCTATTAGGATGTTTTCTCCCTCATGGCTCAATCTCTCAGCAGTTTGACTTTTGTCAACCTCTGCTTGCTCCCCTACCTGACTGCTTGTGTTTCCTGCCGGATCACTTCTCTATGTCTGAGGTCTGTGGGTGTGGTTAGAATTCTTTCCTTTGGCCTTAATTTATTTAGAATATGTGAGATATTGTGTGATTGTGTATGAGGTGTTTTCTATTGTGAATATGACTGACATGAATAGTAATACACATACCTCATTTTTCACTATTGCAAATAATTTCTGATTATTTGATTCTATAAACATCTACTCCAATATTATGTAGCTTGCCTTTTGGTTGTTTTTTTCCCTATACCCCCAATTTTTTTATTCTAAAATATTTAGTTGACAAAAATTGGAAATATTTAAGAGGTACATGGTGATTTGATATACATGTACATTGTATAAAGGTTACTACAATCAAACTAATTAACATATTTATCACCGCTCATGGTTTTAAGAATTTCTACAAAGCCACAGTAATCAAAATATCATGGCATTGATGAAAATATAGCTATATCAAAGGACCAACAAACAGAGAAAAGTCTTCGACAAATAGTTGGAAAAACTGAATATCCATGTGGAAAAAGTAAACATCAAACTTTACCACACAAAATTAACTCAAGCCGGGCTCAGTGGCTCAGCCTGTAATCCCGTGCCTTTGGGAAGCTGAGGTGAGTGGACTGCCTGAGCCCGTGGGTTCAAGACCCGCCTGGGCAGCGAGACCTCATCTCTACAATAAATCCCCAAATCAGCCGGGTGTGGTAGCACATGCCTGTAATTTCGGCTACTTGGAAGGCTGAAGTGGAAGGATCGCCGGAGCCCAGCAGGTCGAGGCTGTGGTGGCCGGGAGCGGCCACTGCACTCCAGTCTGGGCGACAGAGTGAGACTCCAACTCAAAAAAACAAACAAGCAAAATTAACTCAAAATGAATGCTATTCCTAATTGTAGATGGTTTCTAATTGTTTTTATTTAAAATATCATTTATATCAATGCCAATATTAGGGTTTCAAATAACCTATGTTTCTTACTACAACGTCTCACAGGAAATTTGAAATTATTTAATGTTGTGATTATACATGTGTATATGTACGTCTATATATGTAGGTGTTTAATTCTTATTCAAGTGAAAGTTGTTTTATCTTTGGAGTAAACAACAATATGTTTCCTCCTTACGTCATAATTTTTACGTTTAATACATCTATTTATCTGTTTAGGTCATTTCCTTTTTTTTTTTTGAATTGGAGTCTCACTTTGTCGCCCAGGCTGGAGTACAGTGACACACTCATGGTCCCCAGCATCAACCTTCAAGCCTCCGGTGATCTTTATGCTTCAGCCTTCAAGTAGCTGGAACTATAGGCGTGCTACCAAGCCTGGCTAATTTTTTAATTTATTGTAAAGACCAGGTCTCGCCAAATTGCCTGGGCTGGTCTAGAGCCAGAGGGCTCAGGCAATCCACTTGCCTGGGCCTCCCAAATTGCTGGGATTACAGACTGAGCCACTGAGCCCGGCCTGTTTATGTCACTTTTGTAAGAGAAGACAAACAGAAAAAATATATACTTAAATAGAATTGGTATGTATTTCCATAAATGCTTGGTGTAATTCACAGGGGAGCACACTGGACCTGAACTATTCTTGGTTGGAACATTTTAAACTACTTTTAGGTGTTCTAAAATTGATCTCTCTTTCATTGCAATCGAGGGTGCCAAAAATGTACACATTTTAAGAAAGAAACTATATCAAAATGATAGTATTCAATATGTCAATAGCAGAAGATGAATACAAGTCACATTTGAATTCTGCAATTACAAGACGTGATTAAAGTGGTTGCCATCAATGTCCAGACACTTCTGATTATGTTGAATTTAAAGTAATACATAGATAGCATCACTTAAAATATATACATTTTTGGCACCCCAGGTGTGTGTGTGTGTGTGTGTGTGTGTGTGTGTGTGTATTTAGCTTTATTTTAGTTGTAAAAAAACTCTCATTTTTATATTTGAATTTATAACAGTATTTCCAATGGGGCACTTTCCACCTGAATTTTCCTGTTTTCTTCTAAGAATATACAATATTCCTTAAAGGCGAGACAATTACATATTTGTATTTTTTCTTTAGTGTTTAACACAATGATTTATGTAGTAGTGTTAAGGAAACTAACCCTACTTCTGCTATACCTTTTAACATTGTCATTTTCTAAAATAAATTCATTTTACTTAACTCTCTCTGATTAAATGAATAATATTTTTTTAGAATTTATTGCTCAGTTGTTCAGTAACTGTGTTTTGTTACAAAACTAGGCCATGAGTTTCACCAATAGGAATAATTGGTCAGCAACTATTTCCTGTCAAACAGAGAAGCACAACAGCAGTACATTGATAATATTGGTGGCAGACAATTAAATTGTCCAATTTGTGTCCATTTAGGATCCTGCCAATCTCTAATATCATCTGACAGCACTTTTAGTTGGATCACTTGCTGACTGAGAGTGCTTGGAGAAAAATAAAAACTGACAAAACATCATTTTAGTTTAATAGAGGTATTGTATGTATGAGAGATGAAAATAGAGAGGTAGAAGAAAATATGATAGAGAAATAATCCATTCAGTAGTAAATTTTACATTAAAAAAAATATAATCCTTGTATTTCTGATTTTTACTCTAGAAAAGATATAAAAACAGAATAGAACTAGCCTTTAATTTTTGTTATTGACCTATTTCTTTTACTCTTTTATTTCAAATAGTCATTGTATGATGTTCACAGGACTTAGACTGTTTCTAGAAAATGATCTAGGAATTTGCATTTTCTCTCTCTTTCGCAGCTGCCTCTGTGTCAAATTATATCTAAAGGGACAAGAAAAAGAAAAGGATAAATTATGAAGACTAGAAATAAGAGATTTTAGTGCACAATTCCTATTGACTCATATTACTAGTCTAAAAAATGAAAATTATACACACTTTGGAATATTTAATCATGTCTTATTATTGGAAGTCAATTTTCCTTCAATTTCAGTTGGGGATCTTATTAATAAATTAGGTCCCTTTAGAAGGTACATTAGTACATTGTCAAGAGTATATATTTGTAATTAATTAATACAATTTATCAATCTATCTGTCTATTATCTATCTATCTATTCATTTATTGAGTCAGGTTCTTACTCTGTCACCTAGGCTGAGTGCAGTGGCACAATCATAGCTCACTGCATGCTTGCTCTCCTGTGTGCTCCAGTGATCTTTCTATCTCAGCCTTCCAAGTTGCTGGGACTACAGGCTCACACCACTGGGACCACTAATTTTTTGATTTCTTATATAGACAAGGTCCCACTATGTTGCCTAGGCTGCTCTCCAACTCCTTGGTTCAAGCAATCCTCCCACCTTGCCCCAAAGTGCTGGGATTACAGGCATGAGCTATTGATTCCCAGCCTACTCCCCACAAACCTGAGTTTATTTATACAAATTGTGTATTTATTCTTACATGTTTAAACCAGTTACCTTCAAAGTACTCTTCCTTTGATGCAGTACACCCATTAGGCCATTTTTTGCACTGCTCAAAATTTTTGAATCCATCAATTTTGATGCCTTTTAGTGTTTCTGCCACTTTTTGTCTCACTTTTCCCACATCAGCAGAGTGTCTCTCTTTGAGACAATTTTTTCATCAGGGGAAACTAAACGAAAGTCTCTTGGGATCCAATAGGAATAGAATGGGGCATTTTTGGTGAAAAACTGCTGAACACCCAGTGAGGTGTTGGCAGGTGAAAATTACCCATCATGAAATGGGCAAGCGCACTGAAAAGATCTCCTCCTGCCCATTCTTTTTTTCACTGAATCCAAACACAGCCTCTCATAACAACACTTGCTGGTACACTGATGCTGATGGGTTCCTAGAACACTTACCTAGTGGGAGAAGCCTGCACTATAAGGGGCCCACTTTCCAATAAATAATTCCATTTTGGGGGCAGTCTCACCTCATATTATGGTAATGCTTTATATTGATAGAGGCATGTCAACTTGCTTACAGGTGTGCAGATAGTGAGTGGCAGAGCTTGGCTTTGATTCCAGCAGTCTTATCCTGAGTCTTTGCCCCTCATCAGAATATTATGCTGCCTCTCACATTGCAGAAATATTCAACCTTGTAATTGCATTGCTATTAATTTCTTTTACAGCACTTTTCTGCAGTTCTGCATGTGTTTGTGGTTTAAACTTGTGATACCTGTGTCTTAAAACATACCTTTGGAAACTTAAAAGAGAGATAAAAACCAAAAAATTTGGACTTTCAGGCATCTTGTTGTTTCTTAATCATCTATAGTAAGTGAGAGGGCTGTTGGCTGGGCATTTACTATGCAATTGATACGGTCTTAACACTTACCAAATTTAACATTTCACCTTAAAATAACACATAAAATATATTTTCCACATTGATTAGATATGTCTTCAATTATAAAATTACCTCTGAGTGAAATACCTATAAAAAATTAATACTGGATCTCAGTTGACAGTAGTTACTTAGGAAAATAATGCAACTATTCTTAGTGATTTCAAAACAACATTAAAATTATACTTTTATTCCTGGGGAAAGAAAAAAGAGATTTTCAATGACAAAAGATAAAAAGAATAAGCAAAATTTAGAAAAATGACTCCTGAAAAATAAGTTTACTAATGTTCTATGACAGAAGAAAAATTAGCGCATAACACAAAATTGAAACAATACAGAGAATACTTATCCCTCAAGAAATGACACCAAGAGGATATATATTTTTAAGCTTTCTGTAATGGATAAAATTGCTTTTTATTTTCATAAAATATAATTTAAAAATAGTTAAGTAATGGCATAAAAAGATAAATAATATTACTTGGAGAAATATCCACAAACAGCTTGCATTTTATAATTTCTTTATTCATAGCTTCCATATTTCTTTTATATGCAAGATAATGGGTGTAAAGTATCTGCTCCCTAGTTGGAACTCAACTGAGTTAGTTTTTACAGTTGTTTTATCATTCTCAGAATCCTCTACTATTTTTATTTAAAATAATGAGGTTATTTTTTTAACCATGGTTTATTTTGCCTGCAAGTCAGTTCGTTCAAAAGTGTTCACTGATGGGTTTACTCCTGTTGTTAGAGGAGTTTAGAGACATTTTATAGTATGAAAACAATATACTTCATCCAGTGCATCAAAATATTTACTTTTCTAACATTTCTAAAAGTATATCATAAGCAACCACTTGAATTATTTTGAAATTTATACACTGCCATTAAAATGTAATTTATTATAAAAACTAATATTAAATTATAACTCTGATAATATTTTGTTTTTTAAAAAATTCTTTATTTTAGAGTTGTCAGGTACATGTGACAATTTGCTACATAAGTATATTGCATGAAGACGAAGTTTGTATTTCTAGTGAGTACTCTTCCCTCGCCCCCAATAGTGGACATGGTACTCACTGGATGGTTTTGTATCCCTTATTCTCTCTCCCTTCCTCCTTTAGCAGTGCCCAGGGTCTGGTCTGTTGTTCCTGCCCTTGTGCTCACATGCCTGTTTATTGCTTGCTTATGGGTGAGAGCATGTGGTATTTTAAAAAATTTTTTCTGTAGAGTTGCCTCTATGTGACTGCAAAGGGCATGATTTTGTTCTATATGGCTGTATAGTATTTCCTCATGAATATGCATCATATTTTCTCTATCCAGTCCGCTTTCAATGGACTTCTGAGTTAGTTCCAGGTTTTTGCTATTTTGAATAGTGCTGCAATAAACATACATATGCAAGTGTCTTTTTTGTAGAGCAGTTTATGTCCCTATGGGTATATTCCCAGGAATGGGATTACTAGATCTTATGGTAGTTCAATTTTCAGTACTTTGAGGAATCTCCACACTGCTATCCACAAAGGTTGAACTAGCTTATATTCCCACCAACAGTGTAGAAGTGTTCTCTTTTCTCTGCAGCCTTGCCAACACTTTTTTATTTTTTTGTCGGAGTCTCACTCCATCGCCCAGACTAGAGTGCAGTGGCACACTCATGGCCACCCCAGTGTCAACCTACTGGGCGCCAGCAATCCTTCTACCTCAGCCTTCCAAGTAGCTGGAACTACAGACACATGCTACCACACTCAGCTCATTGTTTATTTATTGTAGAGACGAGGTCTTGCCATGTTGCCCGGACTAGTCTTGAACCCATGGGCTCAGGCAATCCGCTTGTCTAGGCCTCCCAAAGTGCTTGGATTACAGGCTGAGCCAATGAGCCCAGCCCATTTTTTTTTGACTTTTAATGATTGCCATCCTGACTTGTGTGTATGATGGTATATCATTATGGTTTTGACTTGCATTTGTTTGATCATTAGTGATGCTCAGCATTTTTTCATGAATCTTGGTTATTTGTATGTCTTCCTTTGAGAAATGTCTATTCACGTTCTTTGTCCATTTTTTTGTGGGGTTACTAGATTTTTCCTGTAAATTCATTTGAGTTTGTGCCTGTTCGATGTGAGATCTTTGTCAGATGCATAGCCTGCAAATATTTTTTTCCCATTCTATAGGCTGTCTCTTTGCTCTTTATTTTTTTTCTGTGCAAAAATTTTTAGCTTGATAAGTCCCACCTGTCATTTTTTTTTTTTTTGAGTTGGACTCTCACTCTTCTTGCCCAGGCTGGACTGCAGTGGCATACTCATGGCCACCGTAGCCTCTACCTGCTGGGCTCAGGTGATCCTTCCGCCTCGGCCTTCCAAGTAGCTGGAACTACAGATGCGCACTACCTTACCTGGCTAATTTTTTTTTTTTTTTAATTTATTGTAGAGACGAGGTCTCACCATGTTGCCCAGGTTGGTCTTGAACCCCTGGATTCAGGCAATCTTCTTGCCTTGGCCTCCCAAAGTGCTGGAATTATAGGTTTCAGCCACCACACCCAGCCTCAAGTGTCAATTTTAAATTTTGCTATATTTATTTGCTTTTGGGGACTTGATCATAAATTCATTGTCTAGGCAATGTCTGGAAGAGTATTTTCTAAGTTTTCTTCTAAGATTATTATAGTTTGAAGTTTCACAATTAAATCATTGGTACATTTTAAGTTAATTTTTATAAATGGTGATAGGAGAAAGATCACTTTCATTCTTCTGCATTGGTTAACCAGTGTTCCCAGCACCATTTACTAAATATGGTTTCCCTTCCCCACTGTTTGTTTTAGTCAGTTTTGTCAAAGATAAGTTGGTTGAAAGTCTCATGCTGTTCTGGTTACTATAGCCTTATAATAAAGTTTGACCAATGGAATTATGATGCCTCTACCTTTGTTATTTTTGCTGAGTATTGCCTTAGCTATTCAGGCTCTTTTTAGCTTCCATTTGAATTTCTGCACTGTCTATGAAAAATGATGTTGGCAATTTGATAGGGATTACTTTAAATCTGTAGACTGCCCTAGGTAGAACGGACATCTTGATGATATTGATTCTTCCAATCCATGAATATGGGATATTTTTACATTTCTGTGTGTTGTTCTTTATTTCTTTGAGCAGTGTTTTATGTAGTTCTGATTGTAAAGTTTTTTCATCTCTCTGTTTAGATGAATGCTGAGGTCTTTTATTTTTATTTATTTATTATTTTTGTGTGACTATTTTGAATGGAATTGTGTTTTTCATTTAGTTCTCAGCCTGCTTCTTGTTGGTGTATAGATATGTGACTTTTTTGTGCATTAATTATGGATGTCAAAAATTTGCCAAAGTTGTGTATCAGTGGGAGGAGGTTTTTAACAGACTCTCTAGGGTTTTTATGTATAGAATCATATCACCTACACTGAGGGATAATTTAGCTACCTCTTTTCCTATTTGGATGCCCCTAATTTCTTTCTCCTGCCTGATTGCTCTGGTTAAGACTTTAGGTACTCTGCTAAATAGGAAGGATGAGAATGGACATACATGTCTTATTTCGGTTCTTAGGATGAATGCTTCTAGCTTCTTCCCTTGAAGTATGATGTTATCTGTAGGTTTTCCATAGATGGCTATTATTTTGAGGAATGTCCCTTCAATGCCTAAGTGTTGTATCAAGAAAGGACAATGGGTTTTATTGAATGATTTTTCTGCACTTATTGAGATAGTCATGTGGTTCTCGGTTTTACGCCTGTTTATGTGTCGAATTACTTTGTTGATTTGAATATGTTGAACCAACCTTGGATTCTGGGAATGAAGTCCACCTGGTCACAATGGATACTAGTGAGGTAGGAGAAATTTTCTTGAATGATATTTTGGAGAGCTTGTTTTAAGGTGTTTTTAGTTTTCTCTTGTCTCTCAGATGCTAATCAACCATAGATTGGCTCTCTTTACATAACCCAGATCTCATAGGCCTTTCTCATTTCTCCTGTTTTTTCCTCCTTGTTTTTGTCATACTGAGTTAGTTCAATAATTTGATCCTCAAGCACTGAGATTCTTTCCTTTGTTTTATGATGAAGGCTTCCTGAGGGCAAGTTGCATCTGCAGCCCTGATCTGGGGTCAGATTGGATGCCAGTGCTGCTGGAGAAACATCCCTGAGATAAGCTCATTTTACCTGCTGTGTCTGGGAAAGAAAGGAGGCAGGAAGCCTCACATAGAGCACATCACCCAGTAGAGTCTCTCCACGGAGGGTGCCCGGCCTCCGTGCAGTTCCTGCCCATGCCTCTGTCCTGATTCCAGGCACCTCTCTGCACCTGGCTGGTGGGGAACAGATGATGGGGGAAGGCCTGGGTGGGGGGCTGTCTCTCCCTTGGCTGGAACTGCAGAGATTTACATGAAGTGTAAAAAAAAACTGTCCCTTTCACTCACCCTTTCTTTCTCCAGGAGGCTCTTCTCATCTCTTGATGGTCTGCATCTTCGAGAGGTGATTGGGACTTGGAGATGTTCATCTTCTAGATCCTCAGGTGACCACCTGATAAATCTCAGCATGGGTTTTCAGGCTGACCCTTGAAGTCCTAGGTCGACTCCTCCAATTAGGTTTCTTTGCTAAGAGTGGCAGTCTTGAACCTTCCCCTCTGATGCTTTCTATCATTTTTTTTTTAGTTGGAGTCTCACTCTGTCACCTAGGGTGGAAGGAAGTGGCATGCTCTCCGCCATTGCAGCCTCAACCCGCTGGGCTTGGGCAATCCTTCCACCTCAGCCTTCC
Organism: Carlito syrichta; assembly: GCF_000164805.1. Taxonomy (NCBI): domain Eukaryota; kingdom Metazoa; phylum Chordata; class Mammalia; order Primates; family Tarsiidae; genus Carlito; species Carlito syrichta. The sequence goes on along the minus strand of NW_007253748.1, from coordinate 67,310 downwards.
AAGTAGCTGGAACTACAGGCACTCACCACCACTACCAGCTCATTTTTGATTTATTATAGAGAGATGAAGTCTGTTCAAGTTGCCCAGGCTGGTTTTGAACTTGTGAGTTCAGGCAATCTTCTCACCTTGGCTCCAAAGTGCTGGGATTACATATCATTTTTTAAAAGTCCTAGGCCAAATTTACTGACTCTAAAAACAAGTTCACAGCAAAGTGAGTCTGGATAGCAGCTAAATTTTAGGCACACAACCTACAGATATGTGATATAAGATAATTAGATTTTTCCTTCTTATTTATTTTAGCAATTGTGAATGCATAGGTCTTATATTTAGTATGATCTATTCACTTGATAATATGTATTACTGTAATTCAGTAATTACTCACCTTCACTTTGTTTATCAGGACAATGTCTGCGATAGTGATAGGGTAGGAATTCTACTTAGGAGCGGGAGGGATTCCAACGGAGTTGGTAAGTTCTCTTTCCCACCTGCTTTCTCTCTTGCTCTCTTTTTAAAAGCTTTTAATGTTAAATTTCGAGCAAGTAGCCTCATGTTTGAACATGTATTCTTTGGTTTACAGTGAAGTAGCACATCCCTTAGGATAATATTGCTTTGAAGAGGAGATGACAGAAGTCCTGTTGGTTTGGCTTTGATGCAAATTACAGTCTCTGTATCCTTCAGTTCCTGTCACATGCAAGTTGCCTATGTTTCCCAGGATAGAAAATAAAACTTATTTTAACCCAAAAGGAAAAATGAAAATACTAAACTCAGTAAAAGCCGTTTTTTTCCCAATAAGAATGTATACATGCTCTTAAACTGAACTCTATCTACATTGGCATAAAATACCCATTTCTGCTGCTCCAGTGAATTCTTTAAAGCCTAAAATTCTTAATTCTGGGTTCCATGACAATGACTGAGGAAAACATAAATAAAGTACAAAAAGAAAAATCAAGGATTTAGTCTTTAGGCATTTACTAGGGAGTTGAGAATAGTAATATAGATTTGGCTTCATTTTTGTGGGATTTAACAGCATCGGGTAAAGTAACTGGCAGACATTTTAGGTGATTAATAAAGTGAGTGGCAAAGCTCCTCTTGGTTGAAACATCACATCAATTACCAATTTATTCATTCAAACAAAGAGTTCTGTGATGGTTACTATCATGTGTCAATTTGACCACCTTAATAACCAGATATTTATTTGGTCAAACACTAGTCTGAGTGTCAATTTGACTAGACTTTAATAACCAGATATTTATTTGGTCAAACACTAGTCTGAATGTTGTCATAAAACAATTATTTAAATCAATACTCTCTGAGTAAAGTAGATTACCATCTACAACGTGGGTGGGCCTCATTCAATCATAGGAAAACCTTAAGAGAAAATAGGATGAGGACCCCCCAAGGAGGAGGGAATTCTGGCTCTAGACTGTCTTAGGACTTGAGCTGCAACATCGGGTGTCTGCTTAAGCTCAGTGTATGGAACAGATCAATGGTTGAAGCATGATGGGTCTCTGAAATTCCTTAGAATCAACACCTCCCTACTTCCACACCACTACTTTTCATTACTGGGGAGTAAGTGTCCCAACAAAAACCACAAAGATTTATTGATGCACTATTTAGGAGCCACTTAAATACCTGGAAAATGTGGCTACTTTCAACTCTCACACAACAGTTGATGTAAGAAGATACGGCCAGACAAAGTTCAGAAAGCATTTCACTTACTCTAAATTGCAAAAAATTGTGTAATTGATTTGTCACTTGCCTAAATATATGACAATTCTATGCTTATTAAATGTTTTCTTCACCCAGAAGCAATTTATTAAATAGAGCAATTATCTAATGGCCACCAACTTTATTCACAGCTCTCTGTTAAGTTTTTTTCTGGTCAATTTTTAGAAAACTCATTTTCTCAAAATATAGCAAATTAGCCAAGAGTAGTGGTGTGTGCTTGTGGTTCCAGCTACTTGGAAGTCTGAGGTGGAAGGATCACCTGAGCCCAGCAGGTCAAGTCTGCAGTGACTGTGAGCATGCCTGCACTCTAGTCTAGGTGACAAAGTGAGACTGACTAAAAAATTAAAAAATACATATAGATGGCAAATTTTCACTTAATTCATGTACAAATTTTTACAGATAAGAAATATATGGGATAGAAATCAGTAACATTTTATTATAATAGTATGGCATTTCTTAACAGTATAAAGAATGCCATAGTTACCAATCCTTACATTAAATCAAATATTTCAGATGCAGTAGTCAGGTACTGTGGAATTAAACTATCGCTTTCTGAAATAAAATCTTCCTGTACTTGCATTTTTAAATCACTCTGCCTGTTGTGTCTAAATCAATACAAAAGCAACACTAAAATACCTGAGTGTCCACGTAAAAATAAAATTCTTCTGAATAGTCATCAACTTTTTAATGCCTCTTACATTAAAATTTAAAGCATTATAGAGATTAATCAGGAATCAAAAAATTGATTTGGATCAAATGTTTTCTTTTAAAAGCATTTTTATTATAACAATAATTGTTTTGTATGTAGATAATTTTTTAAATTAAAGAGTAGTTTGAAACTTGTTAGATAATGAAATTGATAATATTTTTGCTGTAATCTTTCTTGTATTTTCTACTTCTAAGATGGTATAGTCTTCCTTGATGGAAGAGATAAACTCTTGCAAAAAGATGAAAGAGATTAGTTCAAGATGGCAAACTAAACATATTTTGTTTACATCACATCTCATCTCACATTTTCTTGGAATAAAAGAAAATAAAATTATAAAAGGATAAGCTCATAAGGGCTCCATTTCCAGGATGACAATGTAAGGAGCTATGCAGACCCACTCCTTAGAGATATCAGCAAAGTTGTTGGAACTATAAAACTTAAAAATTTAGTCTCTGCACTATGTCCCAAAGATATACAGGAAATGGGGAGTACCTAGTCAAGAAAAAAAATGTACATTTTTATTTTCTTCGGTAATAATGGTGAGAGACTATGGCAGTTGCCCACGATCCCATTTCAGCTTGGTGAAAGTTTCACTCTGGTTAAAAAGGATAGGGCTTCCTCTCCCCTCAGCTTCCGATGAAGTTTTACTCTACCTTGCCAAGAAGTATAGGCCACCAGTACTTTTCATCCACTCCAAATATATGTTGAAGATGTTAATTTCCTAATATGGACTGGTCAGGAGGCAAAGAGCTCCTTTTCCCACTCAACCTTCACCCGTATGACAGAAACTCTACCCCATATGCTGAAAACTAAGAATCCTGGGTCCTCTATGATTCCGACTCTAGCTCGCTCTTAGAGCAGAAGTTTCATGTTGGAAGAGGCTAGCCAAGAAGACCAAAGGCCCCAGCCAGAGCCCAGATTAGTGGCTCAGAGAGTTTTCCCAGAAAGAGAGGCATTTTATAGGAAAAAATAACTCTTCTCTACTGAAAAGGACTACCTTTATCTGAAACAGAATGTGGGGAAGTTCAAGTCAAAGGGTACTCTTAAAAATAATAGCTCCTCTTAATTACGATTGATAAGCTACTTTACAAGACAGATACAGCTAAGAGCAGCCTCCCCAGAGACAGAAAACAAAACAAAACAAAACAAACCCTAAAAGACAGGCATTGAACCTAACACTGTCCAAATTTAATTGGATCAAACTGCTGAACAATTTATGCACTGGGACATTGTGAAAAAATAGAAACAATAGAACAATCAGTCAATATTCGTGGAGCCTATTGGGCAGTGTGTCATACCAAATGAAGCAGGTGACGTATTAGAAAGATCAGAGAAAGAGACAAAGAAAACGCTGGTAAAACTATTGTCATGCCAGGTTGAATAGTGACACTAAAGAATTTATGCCGCAAGGGAAAACAGATTGCATTAAAGAAGCCTGACATGTCACAAAGCAAATACATAGGCAAACAGCCACACAAGCTCCAAAGAGAAGGGAGGAAAATCAATATTCAGTTGTACAATATATTATGACAAATTCCCATATTTAGCAAAAGAAATTATGAGACATGCAGTGTATGACCCAAACAAGGTTAAAAAAAATGCAAGCAACTGAAATTGCCTGTAAGAGGGCCCAGATGTTAAATTTTACAAAGATTTGAAAGAAGCCATTGTGCATATATTTAAAGACCTTAAAGGAAACCACGATAAGGACGTGAGAAAAGGTATAAAAACTGTCTTATAAAAAAGAGAACTTGAATAAAAATGTAGAAATTATTAAAATAATCAAATGGAAACTCTGTGCTTGAAAATTACAGTAACTAATGTGAAAAATTCATAAGAGAATTCAACAATGGATTTGAACTGACAGAAGAATTAATGAACTTGAAGATAGATCTATAGAGATTACACAATCTAAAAAATAAAGGGAGAATAGAATGAAGTAATATAAACAGATCAACAAAAAATATGAATCACCTTTAAATGTACAAACGTGTAATTGAAATATCAGAAAAATAGAAAGTAAAAGAAACAATGAGAAAAATACATAAAGAGATGATGACTGAATACTTCAAAAGTTTGCTGAAATACATTAATTTATATATTCAAGAAGTTCAACAAATTTCAGGCAGAATAAATGAAAAAGTTGTACCCCCATGCACATCATAGTAAAAATGCCGAAAGAGAAAAACTTGAAAGCTACAAGAGAAAAATTATTTGTGACATGCAAAGGGACTCCAATAAGGTTTATAGACATCTCATTAGAAACAATGGAGGCTACGAGGTAGTGAATGACAAAGTGCTCAAAAAAACAAAAAACTAAATGACGAATCTAACAAAATGTCTTCTAAAATGATGGGAAAAAAAATTTCCAGATAAACAACTAAGAATTTGTTCCTAGCATATCAACCTTTTAAGAAACACTATAACATTTTTCAGGCAGAAAGCAAGTAAACATAAATGAAAATAGAATTTTACAGAGAAAAACAAAGAACACCAGTAAGGCAATTGTGTAGTTATAAAAGACACAACATGAATCCATATTATTTTTCTTTCCTTAACTGATTTAAAATGGAAATGTATAAAACCATATGTATATAATTGCATCATTGGGCTGATAACATATAGAACTGTAACATATTTAATAATAGCACAAAGGAGGTGGGTGGGAGTTGAGTTGTAGCCAAGTAAGGAAACAGCACTTAATGATTGCTCAAATTCACAGGACAAATGAAACAGAAATGCCAAGCAAAAAGGTAAATGTAACAAGCTCTAAAATATATATTTGAACATAGATCTATAGAGATTTTATCTAAAAAAATAAAGGGAGAATAGAATGAAGTAATATATATAAGTATACAAGTCACAATGTACTGATGTATTTGTGTATATGTGCATATATGTGTACAAAGATGGGAAAGAAGAAATAGAACTATATAAAAATAACATGTCTATATCTCACATCTGTATCTTTGGAATAAGTTTGTATAAATTAGAGGTAGATTCTGATAAATTAAGATGTATAAAAGAGGTCCTTAGGGAAATCACTAAAAAGCACAAAAATACAGAGAAAAATTATAAAAAGGATCACTAAGATATACTTTATAAAATATATTCATTCAATGCAAGATAAAGCAGGCAAGGAAAAATAAAGAAACAATGACATGAGAAAGAGGAAGCAGAATTTAAAATAGCAGACATAAATCTAACTTTTTAAATAATAAAATTAAGTATGAATAGAAAAATCAATCCAAACAAAAGGCAGAGGTTGTCAGACTGGATTAAAACAAAAGCAAAAACAAGCTCTAGCTCTACGCTCTCTGTAAGGAGATGCACTTTATATTCAATAATACAAATTAGTGAACATAAAAGGATGGAAAAGACTATTATATAAACAGAAATCATAAGAAGGTGATCATACTAATATCAAACAGATTTTAAAATAAATCAGTTACTTTTTTAAGACTCATAATTTTATTTTTTTATAATAGGGTGCAATAGGTTCAGGGCAACAGTTGAGAATTCCTATCCTGCATGTATTACAGAGTGGTTACAAGAATTAAAGGAAATTTTGACATTAAAAATACTATAATGTATTAAGGCAATACGGTAATGGTATTGATAAAACATGTAGTTTAAAATCCCTACATAGACTGAAAAAAATTGTGAAAAGCAGCTTATTATAATCCTCCACTCTGATATGTCAAACATTATTTCCATTTCCTTTGTCTGGAGAAATGTGAAAAAAACATGTTTCCTTATTTATTTAAGAATGATTTTAAAAAGAGGAATTATGAATATGCTGTCTCAGAGTAACTTCCTCTCGGGTTTGTAGGGAAACTAAGCCAAATGAGTATAAGCAAAACTTCATCAAAATTTGGATTTTAAAGGTAATTATTAAAATTAGTTACTATATTACTCTGAATATAAATTTCAGAATGTTAAAGATTTCACATTATTTGTTCATTCATTCAATGCATTCAAACATTGGTTGAAATCTTATTATATGCTATAGAAGGGATGAAGCTATATCAAATGAATTCCTTATTTTATTACAGTTTAGAAGTGAACAATGTGCACAACTAACTTCATTATGTGACAATTAGATGGATTGGAATTATTATTATTATTTAGTAAATAAGAGACAGAATTTATATATATATATATAATGGAGTTACCTTCAAAATGATTATGGCATTTTTTTTTTTCTTCAAAGATTTATATGTATGCTCATTTGCTTTATTATTTTACTTCACAATTTTATTGATTTTTAAGAGATATCAATACTGTGGAGTATCTACTTATAATTTGATATTAATCTTTGCAGAATGGTGAGTATTACGAGTATAGTTTTTCATATAGGCCATAACAAAAAAGAGAGAGAGAGAGACCTCCTTTTTGCTATACAAAACTTAAGAGCTGTACAATCTTGAGAATGAAAGTGGGTAAGAGAATTACATATCTGCAAAACCAGTTAGTGCAATAAGTTGGATTCCAATATTTTTCCAATGAAGCTACACTAAATATTTAAAAAACAATATAGATTCCTTCTTCCCTTCCCATTTTTCCTTATGTATGCACAGATACTTATTGTTAGGTTCAAAAATTTACTCAACTGCATTCAGATGTCCAAAAAAAGTGTTTTGCATGTTACTGCTGTAAATTTCCTTACACTCTTACACTTCTCAGTAGAGTGATAAAAACATCTAAATTTTTGTCCAGTTTGGCAAACATTGTAGATGCAATAATTAGACAAATGCTTAGTCTCTTTAAACAAAAAATGCTCAAACTTCCATTACTGCCTCTTTCCAGGATAGTATCCAAATGTGTAGAGGGTGATATGCATTGAAAAAATTTGGTGGCCATATAAAAATAACTATATATAAAACATATTCATGTAATAATAATATATTAAATATATAAAAATATGTTATGTACTTATATAGTTATACATGTAAATTTATAAATGATATGCATTATATTTATATATAATTATGTATTTAATATATACTAAATATGTTATATATTACATATAAATGCCAGACATATATATCATAAATATGAATATGGTATCTTCTGAATAATATTTAGATTCTACTGAGGCATCACTGGTTTGGGCTTCTTGCTGAACTCCTGTTCAGTGGAAATTGCATCTCTTTCTGAGGCCTGCAGTTGGTAAAACTCATGGACTGTTCTTTATTTCCCTTAACTAGGCAGGTCCTGACAGTGTTTTCTGGTTGATTTGGCCTCATTGTAGCTCTTCCTGGTGCTGGGGAGTCTCCTGAGATCTTACAATCAAGTTGAACCAGCCTAAGCAGAGACTTTTGGCTACAAAAACCTCTAAAAGACTCCTTAGATTTTATAACTTTTATGTTTCATTGAAAACTATAAAAATTTACAGAAATTTACATGTAACATAAATACATAGCTTAAAAAAATGATTATAAAACAAAAAGCAATGTAACCACCCCTCAGATTAAAAGATAAAACATTTCCAGCTTAAAACCCCTGTGCACCCCCATAAACCACGTTTCTCCTCAAACTACAGAGGGAACCACTATCTTGACACTTGTGGCAGTTTATTTATTGTTTTCTTACTCAGATTTATCACTGAAATACACATCTCTAAACAATATAGTTTATTCCTTCATTTCCATCTTTAACATTTACATACAATTATTTTGTCATAAGCAAACATATGTATCTTGCTTCTTGTCCTTAATATGATATTCCCTGTTGTTACACATAGCTCTATTTTACTTTTTCTTTTTTGCTGGATAGTATCTCATTGCATGTATTATTCAACACTCTGTTAAAGTTAATTTTAGTGTATTTCATTGTATAAACATATCAAACTTAATCTTTTTTCTTGATGTACCTTTTCCCCCAGTCTTGGATGATTATCAATGATGCTGCTAGAAATATTCTCTGAGTCGGGTTCGGTGGCTCAGCCTGTAATCCCGTGCCTTTGGGAGGCTGAGGTGAGTGGACTGCCTGAGCCCGTGGGTTCGAGACCCGCCTGGGCAGGCGAGACCTCATCTCTACAATAAATAAAAAAAGTAGCCGGGCGTGGTAGTGCACGCCTGTAGTTCCAGCTACTTGGAAGGCTGAGGTGGAAGGATCGGCGGAGCCCAGCAGGTCGAGGCTGTGGTGGCTAGGAGCGGCCACTGCACTCCAGTCTGGGCGACAGAGTGAGACTTCAACTCAAAAAAAAAGAAAGAAATATTCTCTGAATGATAAATGGAATATTTTGAAACCTGTCCTCAACACAGGGGAAGCAAATGCACAGTAAAGCTGAGCCCTGACACCTCCTCAGCTTCATTTCTGCTGTATTTACTTCAGCGTGGATGAGTCTCAACAGCTAGTGCCAGAGCTTTCTTTGAGATGATCTCCCAAAGTCCTAGATATTAAGGTGGACCTCTTGACTTTGACAGTTAACTAATTTAAAACATCTCATCTCAGTAACTATCGCACTGCTCACTTCCTTTCCCTCAGTTTCCCCTTATGCTCACTATGCTGCACAATCAGCCATCACAATGTACTGTTGGCCTGGTGCAGGCCTTCTATCAAGAGCGCGTGCAAGGGAGCTCCTTTGTCCTCTGAAGGATTGCTGAGAATCAAATGACAAAATGCAGGTTAATAGGAGAAAAGATATACAAAATGTATTTACATACACACGTGTGTGGGAGTCATACAAAATTTGAACATTCAAAGAATGGGTCAGATAACTGACACTTTTATACCATCTTGAGGTTATGAAAAAAATTGAGGCTTGGAGCGTAGCAAGACAGGTTATGGGAGAGGGAGAATCACTATTCCTATCTGCAGGTCCTCTGCATGGCCATCACAAATTATTTCAAAGAAGTATATTTCTCAAGTCTCAAGGCACTCTGGGTGTTTCTAAAGTCCCATCTTCTACCCACAGTTTGAGATGATAGCACAGGATGGAAGTGCTGGGACAGGTATTCTGGTACTTGTCATACTTATTTTCCTTTCTGGTAGTCTTTTCCTGACCCCCCACTCCACCCACACACACGTAGTATTTCAGAATTGGAAGTGCTGGCTGCAGGTTTTTTGACTTTCCTTTCCTGGGCTCCTTTCTCCCAACCCCTATGGCAGTAACATTATAGTCTTAAATTGAAGCGCATTTTCCTGTACTTAACAAAACAACATTATCATCAAATCCTCCAGGCTAAAGGCATTTAGAACCTTCTATGCTACCCCCTTTAGCAACATCTGCTTTTCAAGCCTGTTGTCTTGCAGTGAAATCTCTTCTGACAGTGAAAGCTCAGAAAAGACTACTTGTTCTAGCATGTATCTGTCTTTTCCCTGAAGCATCAGAACCCATTGCCTTTAACAAGTGAGACATTCACATAACATCAAGATTTATAGAATATTGAAATTGAAGTGAAAATATTTCAAAAATTTTTTTTCTCTTCTAGTTTTATGGAGCTGGAAGAGAGAGAGGAGGAGATAGGAGAGATTACTATGCTTTATCTTGTGAGTTCATTAAATTTTTTGTAAATTGAGAGGTCCTGCAGTAACTAACTGCTGTAGTTGAAAGCTTCTTGCAAAGGCTATACAAATTCCATAATGTTTCAAAAGCTTAATATATTAGAATTCAGAAATGAGAACATTATGAATTTGTAATATAGTCATTTTGCTATTTACATATATTCAGTATATTTTGATGCATAAGAGACAGCATTAAACTTAGCATGTAGAAGTAGGGCATCGTGCAATATACTACACGAGACTTAGAGAATCACTTTAATCATGTCTTGCAAATTCAGAGAGTGATAAATAAAATTCATTCTCAGGAATTTTTCTCTGCTGCAAATTGGAACAGAGTGACAACTATCAAGATTTGTTAAATCCTGAATTATTTACTGTATGTCAAACCAGTTTTTACCATAAGCCACTGCTCTGACGTTTGGACTAGAATGGAGATGCAGGTTAGAGAGGAAAAAAAGTCCAGATGAATCTGATGAAACTACTGGTGTAAAGCTAGGGAATTTAAGGTGGACAAAATACCCCTCCTCATTAACCAAGCAGAGAAGAGCACCAATGTACCTTATACAAACCAGAAAACCGAAGTTTTTCACTCTGCCTAATAGGAGAAATAAAATGGAGTATGCATGGAAAAAGAACATTGAATCCAATTTCCACCCACACAGTAGATTCAGAACACAGCTAATCATTGATAAAATTACAAAGATAAATTAAACTGGAGTATGCAATAGCATTTGAGATCACCGTCTAGGAAATATTTAGTGAACTCAGAGAAATTAATAATTGATAAAATAGAATAATTATAAAATATGTGCCCCTTTGAAAAACTTCACTATTTTGTCAATATTCTGCTCATATTTAACAATGTTGCCTTTACTAAAACAACAAGAGTTGCCAACATGGAGCAATTAGGTCAAACAAACTAGGAATTAATTACTATAGACAGGTCCATATGTCACAAAAGCATTGCACATGTTCTCCAAGCAAGGTTTGGAGGGGGAAAGATTTATTCTGGGAAAGCTCTTGAGATAGTAAAAGGGACGTTACTGCAAAAGTTTCAATTGAAAGTGACTTTGTGGAATTCAAATCATGAAGGAACAAGGTGGATTAAGTATAAATTAGGTGAATATTCTTCAGTACTTGTTCAATTATTTAAAATACATGAAGCAACACTTAAATGAAGTGGATTTAACAAAGCCACAAGGGTTTTGAGGTATGCCAGTAAGCAAATTCCAATAAGGCATTAGCCACTGATTGTACCTATCCACATATTGGTTCAAGCTGTTATAAGGAAATGATGAGCAAATCATAATCCTTCGGTTGCATGTACATGGTCTAGAGTCAAGACATGGTCCAGAACTTAGTTTCAACATAAAGACTATCAGTCTCTGTGTTTTTGCTTTCTAAATATTCTCCAATGGAACATTTTAGTTCTTAAACATCACTATCAACTTATATTGGTTTTTATCACTGAAATACATGACCAAATTTGGAATATGCATTGTCACCAAGAGAATGAGTAACAATACTTTCAATTAAAAAAAAAGAAACCAAATCCTTTTCCTCTTAAATTAGCCCTCCTGTAAGTTAAATTTGGATGTTCCTTATTGAAATCTGTCACAAACCAGATTTTTAATTCTATTAACTCATTTTCCTGTTTCCCATGTGAGATCTTTGAGACATTTTATGTTCCAAAAGGTCTATAAGTGGGGGAAACCTTTAAAGAAGAGTATAAATTTACATGTCAAAGGAGGTTCAAACATTTAATGCAACCTGGCATGAAAACAGTACAACCACAAATATAAATGACAAGCACCACCTAGACTTATAGTGAAGACATAATAAGGAGTGGTGAGGATTGTGGTGGAGGTCACTTGCTGATAGTTGCATGATAGGTACATGCTACAATGAAATATGATTCAGATCGCAATTTTATTTTTTTCTTTTTTATTATAAATATGTGGAGTACAATTCAGGGTTAGGTAAACAAATGTTGATTATGCAGGTACCCTTGTTGATGAGGTATGTCCCTCCCTCCCCTAGCAGTTTCCTTCATCTGCCAATCCTTTTCCCCCTTCCCTGACAGTTTCCCACTAGAGAGTCTCAGTTTGCCAAACCCTTTCTTATAGTATTGTAATAATTGTTCAAGTTCTGCTTGTAAGTGAAAACATGTGATACTCTGTTCTTTGTTTCTGTGATAGATCACTAAATATGATCAACTCCAAGTCCATCCAAGTTGCTGTGAAGTCCATATGTTTATCCTTCTTTATGGCTGCATAATATTCCATTGTGTATATGTGCCACATTTTAAAAATCTAGTCCAGCTTCAATGGGCAACATGGTTGGTTCCCTGTTTTTGCTATTGTGAATAGAGCTGCAACAAATATATGTGTACAGGTCTTTTTTGTAGAATGATTTGAGTTCCTCTGGATATATTCCCCTAGGGGAATTGCTGGATCATATGGAAGGTCAATTTACAGTTCTTTCAGAAATCACCACATTGTCTTCCAAAGTTGTACTAGTTTGCATTCCCACCAGCAGTGTAGAAATGTTCCTTTTTCTCCGCATCTTCGCCAGCATCTGTTGTTGTTTGTTTTATTAATGATGGCCATTCTTACTGGGTTTAGGTGGTATCTCAATGTGGTTTTGATTTGCATTTTTCTGATGATGAGTGAGGCTGAGCACTTTTTCATGTGTCTGTTGGCTGCCCGAATATCTTCTTTTGAGAAGTGTCTATTAATGTCTTTTGCCCACTTTTTAATGGGGCTGTTTGTTTTTTTCCTTTCTGCACTTTTGAGTTCCTTGTAGATCCTAGATGTTAGGGCCTTGTCAGAGATACAGTTGGCAATTTTTTCCCCATTCTGTGGGCTGTCTCCCTGCTCTTTTGCTTTTCAGAGACTCATTAGTTTGATGAGGTCCCACTTGTCTACCAGACTCCAAACTTTACTATAAGGCTACAGTAAACAAAACAGCCTGGTATTGGTGCAAGAACAGGTCTATAGATCAATTGAACAGGGTAGACTCTGGAAGCAAAGCCTCAATTTCTCAACCAACTCATCTTTGACAAAGCCTCCAACAACAACCACTGGAGAGAGGAGAACCTATTAAGTAAACAGTGCTGGGAAAACTGGCTGATCACATGCAGAAGATTGAAACAGGACCCCTATCTAACACCATACACAAAAAATAACTCTAGATGAATCAAAGACCTAAGCATAAAAACTCAAACTATAAGAATCTTAGAAAACACAGGAGACACCCTTATGGAAATTGGAACTGGCAACCAATTTCTGATCAGAACCCTAAATGCCCATACCAGATTCCAGTTTTATAAAAATATTATGGCAGTCCATATATTGTATTTGATTCAAACATCAAAACAAAGAACAAATAAAGGAACTACATTAGGTTAAACAAAAATATTTTAGGACTAAATTCAGTATACTACCAGTTGAGACTTCTGTTCCATGGGCAAAGAAGATCGTTTTTCTTTTTTTAAAAAAAAACTTTGTTGTTTTTACATTAAATTTAACTTACTCAAATTTTAACTTACATCAGTCAGCTGTGGAATATTGTCAACTACTATGCAAGATGCCTGTCAAGTTTGAATTTCATAGACATTTTGTTTTTGTTTTGTCCTAAATATTGAATAAGACATACTTATTCAATACTTTTGGAAAATATGTATTGTTTATCTGAAATTCAAATTCAACTGTACCTTTACTCAACCTATGCCTTTATTTGCTAAATTTGGCAGCCCCACACCTGGAAGACTTGTTAAAACACTGGCTGCTGGGCCCACTTTAAGAGCTTCTGATTCAACAGGTCTGGAGTGGGTCCCAGTGATTTGCATTTCCACCAATTTTCTCAGACAGTTGGTGCTACTGAGTCTGGAAACAAACTTTGAGAACCCTCCTCCAGTTTTAACAAATCAACTTAAGTTGTCTTTATCTTCCTTCTTCATTAAGCATTTACTTATGATTTCAAATACAAAGAGATTCTCTGGTCTTCCTAGGGAATATAGGTAGTCCTAAATCTATATCCAGGATTCCATCTTACTTCAGACTCAGAAGGATTTCCTTCTCTCTCTGGCTTCCAGAAGTACCTACTAGGATCTATGCCTAGTACATTTGATTCCTCAGGGATAATATTTACTATAAAGTTATGGTGACTCAGGTTAGCTTGAAAAGACAATGGACTTTTTGAGACAGGACTGACACCTGCTTTCTGTACCACCATCTTTCTTTTTTCTAAAATTTTAAGTGTGTTCACAGTATTTAAAGGGGTGGAAATCACCTTGCATAAATGAATCATGATTATATTAATTTGGTTATGCCATGAATCAGAAACTCTTCAGAAAATTTCAAAGTTCCATTGTTAAGATTCAGCATGCAAACTACATGTTGCTCCTATCTTCCTAAACATGCACATGTTTCATCAACAACTTTCTTGACAGGCAACCTCACACCAAATTCTAACCAGGTGTTTTTGTTGGTGTCCACCCTGCTTAGGGCCATTTTCAGTCAAGAGGACAGGAGCAATATTAGGCTCTCTTGCCTCCAAAAGTCAATATTGTCATCACCATTACCATCATAGTGCTTTGTTGCTCATTGTCCCTGACTCGGTGCCACACTTCTCATCTAGATCTTGGCCTAGATCCTAGACAGAATTTGGACTGTATTCTGCACTTTTTGTCTTGACCTCCTGCCTGGGTCTCTGAATCTTTGTTCCTGTTTCCCAGTCTATGTAATTATCTGCTTGTTTTTATTACTTATGCCAATCGCCACAGCTGGCATCATTTAGCCACCACCTGCAGCACATCTCAGATTTTCATCACAAAGCCAGGAACCAGAGTACTGTCCTTGAGCCTTCAGTCTTGTGACTTGTTGCCAAGTCCACCATCACTCCTCCACCTGTGTGTAGACCCTCAATTCTGCAGGCTGAGACTGCTCTGTTGCGATCTGTCAACATGCAATGTTACTTCCCACCAACTGCAGGCCCTCTGCAAGAGTTACCTGTCTTTCTGGGTAGCTGCTTAGTGATTGTCACTGTATGTTCCTAATAACATCCTCTACAGCTTTGATTTTGTCTTATCCTGTTGCTTTCCCAACAACAAAAGAATGCATCTCATGGTGTGTCTTCCACACAGAGCAGTATGTTTGTCTCCCAAGGAGATGTATTTAGAAGTGCAAAAGTAAACCAGTCCTATTCAGCATATACACTATTTAAAAACAACACATGACAAACAACTAACTATAATAAAAATTGGCAAATTTAGTTAAGTATCTCTGTGTGGTGGTAGCCACAAGAAACTAACTTTCATTTTCTATAATTGACACATGAAAATTGTAAGCTTATGGGGTACAGTGTGAAGCTTCAATACAGGTGCACATTGAATAATTATTAAATCAGAGTATTAGTATGTTTATCTCTTCAAACCTTTATTATTTATTTGTGGTGATAACTTTTAAGATTCTCTTTTCTAGCTGTCTCGAGATATACAACGTTTTATTGCCTATAGTTACCCTACTATCTGAGAACATCAGAACTTATTATTTGTATCTAACTAATTTTTTATCCTTTGACCTCTCTCCATCTTCGCCTTTTCCCTCCATTCCACAACTTCTGACAGCCACCATTCCACTCTACTTCTAAAAGATAAACTTTCTAGTAGTTTCACAGTTTGGGGTGTTACTTTTAAGTCTTTAGTCCATATTGAGTTGATTTTTTTATAGGGTGAGATAAGGTTTAGTTTGATCATTCTGCATGTGGATATCTAGTTTCCTAGGTACCGTTTATTGAATGAGCTGTCTTTTCCACAATGTGTATTCTTGGCATCTTTGGGTTTTCTATTCTATTTCCTTGCTCTATGTGTCTGTTTTTATGCTAGTGACTCTACCTTTGTAGTATATTTTGAAGTCAGATAGTGTGATGCTTTCAGCCTGTTTTCTCTGTTCTCAAGATTACTTTAGATTTTCAGTGTCTTCTGTGGCTCCATAAATATTTTAGAGTTTTCTTTTCTCTTTCTGTGAAAAATGTCATTAGTATTTTGATGAGAATTGCATTGAATATTTATATTGCTTTTTGTAGTTGGATATTTTAATGGTACTGATTCTTCCAGTCCATGACATTGGATTTTTCATTTTTTTGTGTCATTTTTTATTTTTTAAATCAGTGTTTTATAGTTTTCCACCTTCTTGGTAAATGTATTCCTAGGTACTTTTTGTGTATAGCTATTATAAATGGAATTACTTTCTTCATTTTTCTTTTAGATAGTTCATTATTAGCATATTGAAATGCTACTGATATTGAATCCTGCAACTTTACTGAATTCATTTTTTTAAGTTCTAATAATAATTTTCTGAGGGAGTCTTTGGCATTTTTTGAAATAAATGTTATAATGTCTGTAAATAGAAACAATTAGACTTTTCCAGTGGATGCTTTTATTTTGTTCTCTTGTCCAATCACGTAGGACTGCCAATACAATGAAAGTGGTCATTTCTTTGTTTTATAACTTAGAGAAAAAAAGTTTTCAACTTTTCCATGTTTGGTATGATGTTAGTTTTTTTCTTTTTATAAAATCATATATGGTCTTTATTGTGTGAGGTATGTTTATTCTACATCTGATTTTTTTGAGAATTTTCATCATGAAGAGACGAGAAATCTTATCAAATACTTTTTTCTGCATCTACTGAAATGATCATCTGTTTTTTGTTCTTGATTCTGTTAGTGTGCTGTATCATGTTTACAGATTTGTGTACCTTGAACTATCCTTGCATCCTAGGATGAATCACATTTGATCAGTATGCTAGTATTTCATTGAGAATTCTTGTGTTTATGTTTATCAGGAATATTGGACTATAGTTTTCTTTTTTGTTGTTATTGTGTCCTTTGGTTTTGGCATCAGAGTAATCTGGTGTCATAAAATTATTTTTAAAAATGTATTTTCTCCTCTTCAATATTCAATAAAAAATATATTTGTTCTTCAAATGTTTGGTATATTTCATCGTGAAATTTTCAGGTCCCAGGGTTTTCTTAAATGAGAGAGTACTACTGTCCCAATCTTGCTGTTTGTTATTGGTCTGTTCACATTTTCTATTTCTGCATGATCCAACCTTGATAAGTTGTATGTGTGCAAGAATTTATTCATTTTTTTCTATATTTTTCAAATTGTTGGTGCATAGTTGCTTAGAATAGTCACTTATTATTATTTGCATTTCTGTGGTGTTAGTTATAACATCTCATTTTTTTTCCCCCCAAAAATCAGGTAACTTTATTCTTAGCATAGTGATTAGAGCATGCATAAAACCCAAGCAGGGATTCAGAATCCACAATTTCTTACAGTATGAAAGTTGAAATGTTTCTAGCCCTTGAGATCTCTGCATTTACAACTCTACAGAGAACTCAATCAAGTAGGCAATACAGTTTGTTGTCTTTAACACTTGTTTTCTGCAAAGTTTTTCTTTATTGCAATGACACACAAATATTTTTAAAAATTGTTCCTCACGACAGAAATCATACAATCTCAAGGATAAAATAAATCTTTAGCAACCAAGAGTTGCTAAAAAGGTGCATTTTTCATGGAGACTATTTGAAAGTTTGCCTCACCTTGTTTGGCTTCATTCTGCAGCCTGTTTCTGTACCTGTATGTTAATTTCAACAGTCAAAAATGGGACTGAACTCCTGAATCAATAACACCTCATTTTTCATCTCTAATCTTATTTGAGTCTTCTCTTTTGGTCCAGCTAAAAATGTTAATTTTGTTTATCTTTTCAAAAAACGGACTTTTTATTGATCTTTCATACTTTTTAATTACTATTTCTTTTCTTTTCTTTTTTTTGAGTTGGAGTCTCACTCTGTCGCCCAGACTGGAGTGTAGTAGATGCTCCCAGCCACTGCAGCCTCAACCTGCTGGGCTCCAGCGATCCTTCTGCCTCGCCTTCCAAGTAGCTGGAACTACAGGCGTGCACTATCACACCCAGCTAATTTTTTGATTTATTGTAGAGATGAGGTTTCATCAAGTTGCCCAGGTGGGTCTCGAACCCATGGGATCAGGCAATCCATTCACCTCAGTCTCCCAAAGCACAGGATTATAGGCTGAGCCACCTAGCCTGGCTTACTATTTCGTTTATTCTGCTCTTATCTTGTTTCTTCAACAATTTTTGAATTTAGTTTGTCCTGGTTTTTCTGGTTTCTTGAGGTGTCATTTTAGATTATTTTACATGAATGCTTTCTACTTTTTATTTTTTATTTTTATTTTTTTGAGTTGGAGTCTCACTCTGTCACCCAGACTGGAGTGCAGTGGCCACTCCCAGCCACTGCAGCCTCGACCTGCTGGGCTCCAGTGATCCTTCCGCCTCAGCCTTCCAAGTTGCTGGAACTACAGGCGCCCACTACTACGCCCGGCTATGCTTTCTACTTTTTTATGTAGGCATTTATTGCTATAAACTTCCCTCTTAGAATGGATCTCTGTATCCCATCTCCATTGCTGGAAATGGGGTGGCGAAGTCCCCCCATTTACAGTCAATCTCTCCTTTTAGGTCTATTGATATTTACTGTATATGTTTGAGTGTCACTGTGTTGGGTGCATGTATATTTACGATTGTTATATCTCCTTGCTGTATTGATCCCTTTATGACTATATAATAATTTTCTTGGTCTTTTTACAAAACCATTCTTGACTGAAGGTCTACTTTATCTGATAAAAATATAACTACTTCAATTTTTGGTTTCCATTTGAATTGTATGGAATATCTTTAAGTAAAGTGAGTTTCTTGTACACAGTATATAGTTGGATCTTTTAATTGGATACTTTACTCTTTTTACATTCAAGGCTAATATTGACAGGTAAAAATTTACTACTGCCATTTTGTTACTTTTGTTTTGGCTGTTTTGTAGATCCTTCATTTCTTTTTTCATTTCTATGTTTCTGGTTAAGTGGTTTTCTCTAGTTGTATGTTTTGTTTCCTTGTTATTTATTTTTAGAATGTTTATTATAGGTTTTTGCTTTGAAAATACCATGAAGCTTTAAAAAAAACCCTATAATTGTACAAGTTATTTTAAAGTGATAATCACTTAACTTTGATTGCAAAATGAAAATAAAGGTAACAAAATACAAACTCTACACTTTAACACCATTCCCTTGCCCACATTTTGGCTTTTTGATATTTCAACTTACTTTTTAAATATTATCCCTTAATCAATTGTGGTAGTTGTTATCTGTGTTTTGTCTCTTAGTACTCGTACTTAAGAAATAAGTGGCTTATATATCACAATAACTATATGAGTGTTCTGAATTAGTATTCTTACTTTTACTTGTGAGTTTTACACTTTTCTTTCTTTTTTCTTTTTGATGTACATTAGTGTTCTTTTCTTTCAGATTGAAGAATTACTGTTAGTATTTCTTATAAGATAAATCTTGTGTTAATGAATTCTCCCAGCTTTTGTTTATTTGAAAAACTCTATATCTATCATTCATGTAGCTTTTCTGGGTACAGTATTCTTGGTTGGCAGTGTTCCCTTCCCCACCTTTGAAACTGTGAATATAGCATATCCTTATCTTCTGGTCTGCTGGGTTTCTGCTGAGAAATCCACTGAAATTTGTGTTGAAATCTATTGAATTAGGTATGTTTCTTTTGCTGCTTTGAGTATTCTTTCTTTGTCTTTTAAAAAATAATTTAATTGGTCAAGTATGGCCTTTGGGAGATCAAGGTGAGAGAATTGCCTGAGCTCATGAGTTCGAGACTAGCCTGGCCAACTTGGCAAGAACTTATCTCTATAACAAACAAAATAATTAGACAAGCATGGTGGCACATGCCTGTAATTCCTCAGCTAGGCTGAGACAGAAGGATCACCTGAGCCCAGCAGGTTGAGGTTGCAGTGGCAGTGCACATGCCACTGCACTCCAGCCTGGGCAACAGAGTCAACTTTTAAAAAAATTTTTTTAAGTTCTTTGTTTGCTAGTTCATCCAGTTTTAAATATTTTTCTTTTATGCATGAATGTGTATGTGAGGGTTTGAACTGATCCCCCCCAATTTTTTTTCTTTTTCTGTTTCTTTTATTTGTCATTTTCTGTTTATGTGTGTATGTGTATGATTGAGTGTTCAACTTTTAATTTTGTTGTTGTTGTTGGTTTGTTTTTGCTCTTTTGTTCTTCTGGGTTTTTTTATTTTCATTTTTTATAATTTAAGATGTGTCAATATATGTGTGAGGGTTTGATCTGAATTCCTTTTGGTCCCCCAGTCTTTCTGTTTTTCTTCTCTATTCACTTTGTGCTAAGCGTGTGTGTGTGTATTTAATTTTCTTGGTTTTGTTGTTGTTGTTTGTTTTGTTACACTTTGTTGTTATTACAGTTTGTTTTGGGGTGTGTGTGTGTGTGTGTGTGTGTGTGTGTGTGTGTGTTCAATTGCTTTTTCATTGGTTTCTGCTTTGCATCATATTATAGAGTGGTGGTGGGTAGTAGGTCTCAGGGAACACATACCACAATAAGTGAACATAGTAGTGTCTGAATCCTAGCACCCCATTCCCTACTTTAGTCAAATTTCAAAAACTACAAGAGACAACAAAACTTTCCATCCACTCTACTATTTCAAAATAGAATAAATCCAGAGCCCAGATCAGGGAAGAACAGAGGACTGAGCAAACATCAGAAGGGAAAGTTTCTCTCACATAGTTTTTTTCAATAAAAAAACTAAAGAGAAAAACAAGAGATATGTTACAAATGAGGAAATCCATAGGAAGACCACAGGCAATTTCAAGTGTACCAAAGACAAAACTCCTGAAAAGTCAACTTTGGTGCCCAAACAATGGAATTCAGGAATGACTGGCCTCAGATTAAGACTGGGATTAGAGAATGGATGGAAAGAGTAAATAAGACTCAAGAAAGACAAGATGCAACACTGAAAGAAATTATAACAGAGATTTTGTCAATAAAAATTTCATCCAGGAAATAAAAAAGATGACAAGCATGTTAAGCAGAATTAATCTAGATGAATAAAAAATCCCAGAATTTGAAGACCAGAAAATGGAATTAATGTGATCTGTAAAAACATAGAAAGAAGACTCGCTGGGCTCAGTGGCTCAGCCTGTAATCCCATGCCTTTGGGAGATTGAGGTGAGTGGATTGCCTGAGCCCGTGGATTCGAGACCCACCTGGGCAGGCGAGACCTCATCTCTACAATAAATCAAAAAATTAGCCGGGCTTGGTAGTGGGCACCTGTAATTCCAGCTACTTGAAAGACTGAGGCAGAAGGATCACCGGAGGCCAGCAGGTCGAGGCTGTGGTGGCCGGGAGTGGCCACTGCACTCCAGTCTGGGTGACAGAGTGAGACTACAACTCAGAAAGAAAGAACAAAGCCTAAAAGAGATATGTGATTAAATCAAGAGGGCCTGACTGATATCCTAGAAGAAGAAGGAGAAATGGGGAACAACTTGGGCAAGTATCCAGGAGATAATCCAAGAAAACTTCCCCCATCTCACCATAGATGTGACCAGCCAAGAATAAAAGATACAGAGAACCCCTACAAGACATCAAATGAGTCGACCAACCCCTAGACACACAGTAATTCACCTACACAAAGTAGGCACAAAAGAAAAAATTCTAAAGGCAGCAAGAGAGAAAGGTAATACTACCTCCTGGTGAAAATCAATCAGAATAGCAGCAGACTTATCGACAGAAACACTACAAGCCAGAAGGGGACTATATAAAGGGCTTATATTCAAAGTCCTCAAAGATAAACAATTTCAACGAATAATTTCCTATCTATCCAAGCTTGGCTTCAACATTGATGGAGAATTAAATCCTTCCCAGACATCCAATCCTTAAGAGACTATGCAGCTTTCAGATCAGCTCTGCAGGAGACACTTGAAAAGATATTAAGCACAGAAGAAAGAGGAAAAAAAAGAATGACCACACACACACTTCCCAAGAGAACAGCAGAGCACAGAATCAACAGAGAACACAGTGCAACAAGAAACTTGAAAACACACATATACATGATCCCAAAGCCAAAAGAAAACAGCAAACAAAGAAAAAACTTTATAAGAACCTCATGACAGGAATAAACAATCACATTTCAATAATCAGCCTGAATATGAATGGACTAAATGCACCACTGAAAAGACATAGAATGGCAAGCGGGATAAGAAACCATGACCCAATTGTTTGCTGCATCTAGGATACTCATCTCACTACAAGGGACACACACAGACCCAAAGTTGAAGGGAGGAAAATGTGTTCCCAGGCAAATGGATCACAAAAGAAGTCAGGAGTTGTGATCGTAATATCATACAAAACAACATTTAAGATATTAAAGCTTTAAAAATATGAAAAAGGACACTACATAATGATAAAAACTTCAATCCATCAACAATAAATATCCATCCTAAACATATATGCACCCAACATAGGAGCTCCAGAATTTATAAAACAACTGCTGTCAACTAAAAAAAAATTGATTCTAACACTATTATAGCAGGAGACTTGAATACCTCACTAACAGCCCTAGATAGATAATCAAGGTAAAAATTAAACAAGGAGATCCAGAACCTAAACTTGACACTTGACCAAATGGACTTAATAGATACCTATAGATTATTCCACCCAACAACCACAGAATATACATTCTACTCATCACCACATGGATTGAACTCCAATATCGATCACATCCCTGATCATAAATCAAGCATAAACAAATTCCATAAGGTTGCCGAACACATTCTCAGACCACAGTGGAATAAAAATTAAACACCAACACCAACAAAATTTCCCCAAAGCCCACAAAGACATGGACACTAAACAGTATGGTGCTGAACAACTACTGGGTCAACACTGAAATCAAAGCAGAAATTAAAAGAGTCCAAGACACAAGTGACAATGAAGAAACGTCTTACCAAAACCTCTGGGATGCCATAAAAACAGTTCTAAGAGGGAATTTATATCTCTACAGGCACATATCAAGAAAATGGAAAGATCACGAGGGGAGAGCCTAACAAATCACCTAAGAGAGTTGGAAAAAGACCACTAAACACCAACTTTAGCAGAAGAATCCAAATTACAAAAATACGAGCCCAAATATGGGGCATAGAAGACAAAACTATCATAGAAAACACCAACAAAACAAAAACCTGTTTTGTTGAAAGAGTTAACAAGATTGATGCACCTCTAGCCAGAATGATGAAAAAAAGGAGATAAAAAGACAAAATAAACACAATTAGAAATACAAAAGATCAAATCACAAATGTCTCCGAAGAAATACAAAAGGTTATCAGAGATTGTACAGAAATATGGAAACAAAATTAATAACCTCAATGAAATGGAGGACTTTCTGACATCACACAACCTCTCTGAGTTGAAAGAAGAAGACATTGAGCCACTAAATAGACCAATAACAACCCAAGGAATTGACTGCCATACGAAAACTACCTACAGATAAAAGCCCTGGACTGGATGGCTTTCCAGCAGAATTCTGCAAAATATACAAGGAAGAGCTGATACCAATGTTATTGAAAGTATTCCAGGCAACTGAGAAAGATGGAATTCTCCCCAAATTATTTTATGAAGCTAACGTCACACTGATACCCAAACTGGGTAAAGATTCAACAAAAAATGAGAACTACAAGCCAATACCCCTTATGAACATAGATGAACAAATCCTCAATAGGATTCTAGCAAATTGGAGTCAAAAACACATCTCAAAAACCATCCACCATGACCAACTAGGCTTCATCCCCAGGATGCAGAGCTGGTTCAATATTTGAAAGGCCAATAATTAATTAAATACATCAATAGGTATAAAAATAAGAACCACATGATTATGTCATTAGATGTAGAAAAAACTTTTGATAAAATCCAGCAACGCTTCTTGATAAAAAAACCTCAAACACTTAGGCATAGAAGAAACATACCTCAAAACAGTAAGTGCCACTTATGATAAACCAGCAAGTAACATATTGCTAAATGTACAGAAACTGGAAACATTTCTTCTGAAAACTGTAACAAGACTAGGCTGCCCACTCTCACCCCTCTTGTTCAACATTGTGTTGGAAGTCCTAGCTATGGCAATTAGACAAGAGAAGGAAATCAGGGGTATCCAAATAGGAAAAGAGTATGTAGGCTATCCCTATTTGCTGATGATATAGTCCTATACCTTGAAATTCCAAAGAATGTCAAAAACATGCTTGCACTGATAAAGGACTTTGACAAAATCTCTGGGTACAAAATAATGTGCAAAAGACAGTTGCATTCCTATACACCAACAACAAGCAGGCAGAGACCCAAATTAAAAGCATAATCCCATTCACAATAGCCACCAAATAAATGATATAACGGTATCTTCCTAACCAGAGAAGTGAAAGACCTTTACAATAAAAACTTCAAAACACTGCTCAAAGAAATCCAAGAAGAAATAAACAAATGGAAAAATATTCCATGCTCATGGATAGGAAGAATCAAAATTGTTAAAATGTTTATCCTACCAAAGGCAATCTACAGATTTAATGCAATACCCATTAAATTACCGACATCATTCTTCTCAGACATGGAAATGACAATACAGAAATTCATATGGAAACATAAACAACCACAAATACTCAAAACAATCCTTAGCAAGAGAAACAAAGCAGGAGGTATCACACTTCCAGACTTCAAGGCTGCAGTAATCAAAACAACCTGGTTTGGTACAAGAACAGGTAGGCATATAGACCAATGAAACAGGAAAGACATTCCGGAAGCAAAGACTCAACTTCTCAATCAACTTATCTTTGACAAAGTCTCCAACAACAACCACTGGAGAGAGGAGAAAGTATTCATTAAATAGTGCTGGGAAAACTGATCACATGCAGAAGATTGAAACAGGACCCCTACCTATCATCATACACAAAAATTAACTCTAAATGGATCAAAGACCTAAACGTTAAACCCCAAACTATAAGAATCTTAGAAAATGCAGGAGACATCCTCATGGAAATTGGAACTGGCAGCCAATTCCTAATCAGAACCCTAAAAAGAAGATAAACAAGTGGGACCTCATCAAACAAACTTCTGCAAAGCAAAAGAAACCATTAAGAGAGCAGGGAGAAAGTCTACAGAATGGGAAAAATATTTGCCAACTGTTTATCTGACAAAGGCCTAACATCTAGGATCTACAAGGAACTCAAACGCGCAGAAAGTTGAGGAAAACACAGCCCTATTAAAAAGTGGGTAAAAGACATGAATAGACACTTCTCAAAAGAAGATATTTGGGCAGCCAACAGACACATAAAAAAATGCTCAGCATCACTCATTACCAGAGAAATGCAAATCAAAACCTCATTGAGATACCACTTAAACCCAGTAACAATGGCCATTATTAATAAAACAAGCAACAGATGCTGGCGAAGATGCAGAGAAAAAGGAACGCTTCTACACTGTTGGTAGGAATGCAAACTAGTACAACCTCTTTGGAAGACAGTGTGGTGATTTCTGAATTAGAAACTGACCTTCCATATGAACCAGCAATTCCTCTATTGGGAATATACCCGAAGGAACTCTAATCATTTTGCACAAAGATACCTACACACATATGTTTGTTGCAAGCTGTATTCACAATAGCAAAAACATGGGACCAAGCCTGTTGCCCATCGAAGCTGGACTGGATAAAAAAAGTTATACATATGCACAATGGAATATTTTGCAACCATAAAGAAGAACAAACATGTGGCCTTCACAGCCACTTGGATGGATTTTGAGTTGATCATACTCAGTGATCTGTCACAGAAAAAAAACAGTGTACCATATGTTTTCACTCATAAAGGAACCTTGAACAATTATAATTCTAAAAGAAAGAGATTGGCAGTACTGGGAAACTGTCAGGGGAGAGAGTTGAGGGAAACTGCTAGGGGAGGGAGGGGTATACCTCATCAACAAGGGTACCTGCATAATCAACATTTGTATACCTAACCCTGAATTGTACTCCACATCTTTATAATTAAAAAAGAAGAAGAAAAAAAGAGGATTTTGCTGAATTATTTTAAACATTTGATAGATCTTTAGTTTTTCTGGAGTTTATTACTGAAGCTTTCTTGATTTCTTCTTGTGTTGTCATGTTTCCCTTACTTTTCACAAATTTGCATCCTTACATTGATGTGAGCATTGAAGGATAAGACCACATTTTCCAGGTTTTGTTCATGTTTTTTGGTGGTGTTAGACCTTTACTATTCAATATCAAAACAATCATTGGTCTACTGTTGTTTTTTATTCTAGGGAGGACTCATAGTGATTATAGAAAATTAAATGCTTCACTGGGACTACATCATTATCCTGCTGTTGTTTCCCTGTCTGGAGAAAACTTAAGCAAACATTGGAACTATTTTTAATAGCAGTCTTTTAGTTGTTTCTGGGTCAAGAAAGGGCTCCACAGGAGCACCAGGACTGTGTTCTGAATCTGGCCAAGCATTTGAGCATTCCTGCAGTTCCTGACCTTTGCAGTGTTCCCAGTTCACTCCAGGTGGTCATTCCTCCTAGCACTCCTGATGATCCTCATGAAATGGGATTGGAATTGGCTTTAATCAAAGATTCCCAGAGTGATGGGTGGATAATGCATTCACCTCCAGCTTCTTCCTCTCACTTTGGTAACCTTAGGTCTATAAAATACTCTGTGAGTGTCATTATGACATCTCAAAAGAGGAGATGACATAATCTAAAATGACCATTCCTCTTACCAGTGTCAGCTTTTCTTAATTCTGTGGGCACATAGGGCTTTTCCACTTCTTCTCCAAGTTCTGGTGAGTTCAGGGAAGTATTTATGTCTTTAAATAGGTTATATTTGTAGTTTTTGTGGGGTAGTGATGCAGGAGGATCTTCTATTCTACTGTCATACAGACATCACTCTAGAAAAGAGAAATTTTGAGCCTAGATGGAACACTACTTCTGAACTTTAGGCTTACATAAATAATTTTTGTAGTGGTAAACATGCTGGCATGTAGCAGAAAGTTTCCCACCAAAACACTTGAGTTTTAAGTGTAAGGCACACAGAAAAAACTGAAGAAAGAAAATGTAATAACTTCCTCATTCATTTCAAGTCCTTTGCTAGCATCCTCCCAAATTATCAGTTCCCTTGAGTTTCAGATTCCTGTCTTGCTCTCCTCTATCCTCTGAGAAACTAAAATAAAGATTTGGAATTCTAGCTCTCAAAATTGCTCTGTAACTTCTACTGTAACGCTCAATATATTGTTTTGTTTACATAAATGTGTTCACATGAAAAAGTCACTTATGAACTAGTATCAGTTGGATGCCCACCATATGTCATTCACTCTTAGGTATTGTATTAGTTTTCAAGGGTTGCCATAGCTAAGCACCACAAATTGGGTGGATTATACAACAGAAATGCACTGTTTCATAGTTTTGAAAGATAAAAGTCCAAAATCAAAATGTCAGAGCATCGGTTCCTTTTGAGGGCTGTGAGGGAGTATCTGTTTCATGTTTTTCACTTAGCTTCTGATAGTTTCCTACAATCTTTGGTTTTCCTTGACTTTTTGTAAAGACACCCCAGTCATATTGGATTAGGTGCCCAACCTTCTCCAGTACAACTTCATCTTTGGTAATTACATCTTCTACAAACTTATTTTTAAATAAGATTATATTTTGAGGTACTGAAGACACCAGTATGTCAACTTTTAGAGGGACAACATTTAATGCATAACAGGTATATGTTTTATTTTATTTTATCCACCAAGCAACTCTATGAGGTTACTTCTCTCTATTAAATTAAACTGTCTCTCAGTTCTATGTAGCCAGAATTATCAGAAACACAGAGTATCATAAAATCAGTTTCTTCGATAGTATAACCTTTTTCAACAGAACTCTATCTATGAGCTTTTGTGGTTATATTTTTGTTTGTTATTGGTTTTCTAGCAACGCAATTGCTCTGTGAAGAGATAACAAAGATATAATAATTCTTTCTTGGGAAATTAGGCCAGCTGAACTCAACCGTTTTTATTTTTCATAAAGCCAGTTTCAAACTATTCATATATTTTAAAAGCAAAATAATCGTTTAGCTTGCATTTGAATAAGAAGAAAATCACTGATCAGATTATATTTTAATGCATATGTGTTATTGATTTTAAATATTATTTTCACAAGGTCAGATTAATAATGAATTTGCTCAAGCAGAATTAGAGAACATTAAAAAATACTATATTTAGTATTGATGTTGCTATTGTTTTTTTCACAACTTAATTCTTTGTAAATAGATGACTTTTGTAGACAGTTCTACTTGAATTTCATTTTGCTTCTTTACTTAATGTTGAGAATATATGGGAGTATACAGTAGGTAAAGATCTAATGAGGTAGAGTTTTATTACAGAGTAAGATATTTCATTGTTAGCACTTCAGGTCAAAAGCAGTAGTATAGAGACAGGAAACAACTATTGGGAAAGTGCATTATATGCCAAGAAATGTTCTCCATGGATTACTCTAGAAGATGTTCTGTTCACAGGTATGTGTTTGGTCTTTGCTAACACAGAAGCAAAGATTATTTGCTTAGCACACTTACATATGAAGTCAGTCATACTAGAAACCCTAAAATGTTTTATCATAAATCTGTATAGCAGAAATTAGGACTAGAAATATCATAAACTAACAAATGTATGTTAATAAAGAATAAAGGGTCTTGAACTAAAACAGAAATAAACTACAAACAAATGAACAATCAAAACAAAGAGTGATCACTTTAACATAGAGTGATAATAGCACTGCATAGAATTGTCTCAGCTTCCAGGAGCAAAATGGTATATGGAACTAAGAGGAGAAAGGTGAGGGCAGAGATACCACTTGACTGAAAAGATGAAGAAATAGTAATTCAAATCAAACCGTGATGTCTATTATTTGTAATATGGACTATATGTTATTTTTTAAAAAATAGTATTAGTGAATATACTATGTATTCTTTGTTCACATTTTGTTTTTCGCTTTTCATTCAGTTTTTTGTTTTCTCAAAAGTTCAAATTAGAAGTTATTGTGTTTATTTTATTGTTTTCATAGTTAAAAATGGGTGTCTAAACCAGAGTGTATTAATCTCTGCTAATAATTTTCCAGGTAAGCATGATTACTTTTATGATTATTTTTTACAGGATTATTTCTAAATTTAACTATTTCCATGTTTAAGTGATAACCCAAAGATTCCTCTTTTCTCATACATAACCTCACATTTAGATTTGTATAATAGCCATGTAGTCAGGCTCCTGTTTTGTTTGGGGTTTTTTCTGGCCTTTATTCTTTCTCTCTTTTATACAGTACAATGTATGTTGACTAAGTAGAGGAATTAGAAAATTATTGTAAAGAATAGCAGTACCGGCTACTCGGAAGGCTGAGCCAGAAAGATCGCTGAAGCCCAGCAGGTCGAAGCTGCGGTGGCCTGGAGCAGCCATTGCACTCCAGTCTGGGAGACAGAGTGAGACTCAGACTCAAAAAAAAAAAAAAAAAGAATAGCAGTAAAACAGGCAGTGTTAAAGCCAAAGTAGCAATCAAAGTGGGAATGAAAAAAAATCACAATACAATGGTCTTTGTATTTCAAAATCTAAGAGCAATGAGATCCTAAGAGCAGTTGATGTGGTTGCCCCTAAGCAGGGGTCTGCATTGCTCCCTGTTTATCACTGCCATGCCCTGACTCATATGCCTGCATTTATTGATCTACACACTCAACTGATACTTGTTGAACCTCCCCTATGTGACTAGACATATAATGGATAGTAATAGGTATGGAACCCTTTTTCTATATCATGCAATTTATAATGACATATAAAATCCATAATCTATTTTTTATTATTCTTTCAATTAAAAAAATACTGTACTGGAAATTTATAGGCTAGTAAGAACTCATGTTTAAGGTAACTAATTCACATTTAGGGACCAAAATATACTTTCCCAAAACATAGTTAAGAGCTACTCAGATAAACTGAAGAAGAAAGATTCTTCTGTGCCACACTGAACAGTGGTTATAGGGTGCACAAGCCCAGAGAGGCCAGAGAGAATGAACTGAGAAACTGAAATGAGGCCCTTGGGATGAAGTCCAGAGCATGCAAGGGAGGGAGCAGTGTCAAGCTCTGAGGCTGCAAAAGAAAGCAGAGGTCAAAATATGCAGCTTTGTGAAGATTCATTTCCTATCCTTCTCATATTCTGCAAAGTACATCACTCAGGCTCCGCCTCCAGCTGGTTTCCAGTTATGTTCAGAGATGAAGGAGCTCAGTTGGGAATGCAAGGTAGGGGAGGAAAAGCCCTGGTGATTTATCTCCTTTTCTCTGCAGAGGTTGCATCTTGTTCATGATTCCAGCTCCTACCAGATCCCTGTTCCTGACAGACAAGTTCTGCAGGAATTTCAGATTCTTCCAGGATTTCCTGACTCTGGGTTCTGGTAACATCATATGGTTTTTGTTCACACCAACCTAGAGTGGTAGTGGCTTCCAACTGTTGCCAGATTCTGACTGGCTCATTATCCCTTGTGTTTCATTTCTTTTCTTCCAACCCTGGTGTAGCTTTATTCATTACTTTCTTCCTTTGAATACCTTTGTGTGGGGCCAATTTTCCTGGTTGTAACCTGACTGAGAAAAGGGTCTCAAAGGCAATATTAGGAAGAATATAAGTTTTCTGTAAGTAATGATGAAAAAATAAAATTTCAAACTGGGTATATGACAGTTATATATTTACTGCAGAGTAACAACATTAACAAAAGTGTGAAGGATAAATACAAGTGTTAAGACCAAGAGCAGGAGGAGTAGTTAGAAGGCTCCTGTGAAAACCTAGGTAAGAAATACACACCAGGTTATAATACCTGCAGTGAGCCTGGAGATTCCTGGGTGGATTCCAACCATAGAAGAACGTAAGCTCCAGCCATGATCAATTTTATGAGGGGAGAGGCAGAAAGGGTATTTTGGAGAGATTCTCAGTTTCTCGTTTGAGCATCTGGCTGAATGGAAGTGCTATTCATTGAAGTGGAAAATACAAGAGGAGTGGGCAG
Organism: Carlito syrichta; assembly: GCF_000164805.1. Classification (NCBI taxonomy): domain Eukaryota; kingdom Metazoa; phylum Chordata; class Mammalia; order Primates; family Tarsiidae; genus Carlito; species Carlito syrichta. The sequence continues at coordinate 36,374 of NW_007253748.1, read as the reverse complement.
GAGGAGAGAGTGATTAATTTGGTGTTAGGATACTGAGTTGTTTGTGGTACGGGTCAATACTTTTAGGTGTGCCAGGCTGAAGCTCAAGAGAGAATCTGTACTGGAGTGACAGATGCTGGAGCTGTCATCATGAAAAGTGTAATGTAAGCCACAAATATGGACAATGTTGCCTGGGAAGTTAAAGCACCAATTCTTAAGCTTGGTCAGGTATCCAAATCCTTTAATAATTTATCCAGATTAATGCATATAAGCATGTAAGAACTCTGTTGAAAAAGGGGAGAACAGGTTAGGAAGAGATTTTTGAAACACCATTTGAAGACTGGGCTCTGAAGGCCAGTCAACATTTCTCTGTCCACATCTTAAGTGAATGTTCATTTCTAATTCACTTACACCTGTCCATCTCTCTACCTGGGGTTTTGTTTGCTGAAGGCTCTACTTTCAGTATGGGATACACATGACTAGCAAGCTTCTAAAATTTCCCTAGTCGGCATTCAGGTATCCTGGTCATCCTACCTTTCCCAGGGTCCTAACCCCACCAGCCATCTCTTCCTTGCTCCTAAGTATCTCCTGTCACCTGTTCTTGTCAATAAGAAAATCCTAGTAGGGGGATTGCAGGGTCATATGGGAGGTTGATATTTAGAGTTTTTAGGAATCGTCACACTGCTTTCCACAGAGTTTGCACTAGTTCACACTCCCACCAACAGTGTAGAAGTGTTCCCTTTTCTCCACACCCTCTCCAGCAGCTGTTATTTTTTGAGTTGTTGATAATTGCCATTCTGACTGGAGTTAGGTGGCATCTCAGTGTGGTTTTGATTTGCATCTCTCTGATGATTAGTGCAGTTGAACATTTCTTCATATGTTTGTTGGCTGCTCGAATATCCTCTTACCCTGAAGAACACAAATCACTCTATAAAAAGGATACCTGCACACGTATGTTTATCGCAGCGTTGTTTACAATAGCAAGAACCTGGAAACAACCCATCAAAAGAGGACTGGATTAAAAAATGTGGTACATATACATGATGGAATACTACACAGCCATAAAAAAGAACAAAATCATGAATTTCGCAGCAATCTGGATGGAACTAGAGTCTATAATACTGAGTGACCTCTCACAGAAACAAAGTTCCGAGTATCACATGTTCTCACCCATATAATGGACCTTGAGCATCCAATGTTCAAGAAAATGACTGACGGTAACGGGAAACTATGGGGGGGGAGGGAGATGGGATTAACAGTAGCAAATATCTGTCTGGGGATGGGGAAACACCTCTTATCAACAGGGTGCCTGAATGAAACGTAATTGTAGACCTAACCCTTAACTGTACCCCACAAAACCATAATAAAAAAAATATTGATTAAAAAAAAGAAAATCCTGCTCTCAGAATTGCTGTATGCTGAGAGCTTTCCACTGACCAGAAATATCCCCTTCGGGTTGTTGCAGGAGTGACAGAAAAACTTCTATATTTCTGGTTCTATCTTTTCAGAGCTTTAGCCTAAACCAACTTATGTGCTCCATTATCTGTGTGTTTCTTTTGAATTCTGCTTTATTCTGATTAGTCTTGTTCTGTATCTTGTATCTAAGTTTTCTCAAGGGAATGGATCCAACCGGCTTTGTAAATTACCATCTGATAAAGTATTCTGTTGGGAGCCAGCCTTGGAGGCCCGCCTGATTAACAAAGTCCAGGTGCGCTGAGGACCCCCGGTCGCAAAGCGAGTCCGGGCAGCTGAGGCTTTTCTGTCTTCCGTCTTTGCTGTTGGTACTGCTGAAGAAATTCTGTGCAGTCGTGGAAGAAGATGGCATGTTTATGCGAAGTACTCACAGCTAACCTGGAAATGTCATGGTTCATTTTCCCATTTTCCCACTATGCCACTTGGCCTTTTCTAACATATGCAAGGGTTAAACTCTGAAGCACATCAAGAATGCTTTCTTTCTCTTGGTTATGTTACTAGATATTGCTTGAGTAAAAAATGATATAAGTATATTCACTCCTTATTTGATTAGGGATTATGCAGTTTAGTGTTTAGACATAAGGTTCTTTAGAAACACAAGTTTATAGTGTTTATTATGAGCTCATTTTAAGTTTCAACACTTATCTAGGAGTTATGTAGGTGATTTATAACACTGTTTTCACTGACTTAGAATAAAGATTATCTTTATGGTTTTTACTTAATTCAATAGTTAAAACTCTAAAGATAATCTTTATTCTAAGTCTGTTTTCTCAAGGGAATGGATCCAACTGGCTTTGTAAATTACCATCTGATAAAGTATTCCACTCTGGGAAAGATTTCTCTGCCAGTCACCTGGTCCCTTTTATGTTCAGTGGTGGGTGACTGCCTTAAGGTTAGTCACAGATTCTTGGAATTGATTCTGACTATGAAAACAGGGTCAAATAGTATACATAAAGTATGCATGAAAGCTACTCTTTCTGGCCACTTTGCTCACAAGGAGGGCAATAATTTGCCCTGGTTTTCTGGGGAAAAGTCTCAATTTATGCCCATTTTTCAGTATGATCACCAAGACTACCTACCCTCTTTTGCTCTCTAAAGTGTCCCAGTTTGGAATATAATTTACAGTCACCTTAATCAAGAGAGACTCACGGATGTTTCTCCAGTGCTAAACAGATTTCTATATGCAGGCTCTATTTTTACACACAATACAAATGTCCAAATACTTCACAAGGAAACCACTCAGCTATTTCTTGGTCTTATCATTCATTTTTTCAGTCTCAGTTTTTAAAAGATTCCCCCCTTGCCATCTAGCCAGCACACTTTCATATATAGACATGCATGCTTACCTATCCATCACTTATCTTCCCTTTCTAGTAACAGTTCCCCCACCTTCTTTGGGTAATCACTAATCAATGTGTTAGGTCAGATGGTGCTGTTTTTGCCCTTACCTTCAGGGTTTAGCTTGTAGTCCAGACAATACTGGACATAAGTTCACATTTCCCTGGCCAGTCATATACACTGAGAGTTGGGCCCATGACCTAAGGAGTATCAATTATAGCTACCCCTAAGACTTTAGTAAGAATAACAGGGAGGAGACTGTTCTCTATACACAGCATGCATACAAACACACGGATTCCTAACAGTCATGTCTAAATACAAGACTTGATTCCAGACTACCTGTACAGCTTTTCATTATGATGCTAATAAATTAATTCACTTGCAACTGAAAAGAGTCATAATACATGTCTCTAACTTGCTTCTTTGTGCCTTTGCTCATGCCATGTCCTCAAACTGAAATGTATTTCGCTCTTTCTTCAATTCAACTTCATTCCTTTGGGATTAGGCAAAGGCACACATCTATCTTTAGGGATCCTTTTCTGACTAACTTCATCACACTATAATCAGTCATTCACTCTGAAAACATTGGCCTTTACATACAGGGTCAAGCTGCGAGGCAACAGATGCTTGTTATTCCATAGTAACCAGTAGCACTGCTATTAAAGGGAGAGTAGCAGCATTCCATTATACACAATAGCCTTTTTAAGTAAATTTCAACAACTGGACTAATACCACTGGTGGAACTGGGAAATGCTGATAGAGATTTCAGTGAAGCCTGAACTCAGGAGTTAAAACCAAAGTTATTCTCTTTTTCTATTTCTCAGCCCTCCTTCCTTCTGTGTTTGTTTAATGCTGCAAATAGACTCTCCACGGAGTGATAAATATGACTCTGACCATGCCTTAAGTTCAACAACTCTAGCAGTATTTCAAGCAAATTGTCACATAAAATAGATCAAGGAAGAACTCTGATTGACCATCTTTGAGCTTGGGTCTACCCTTGAAACAGTCACTGAAGCACAGAGTCTGAAGTTCTCTCACTGGCAAAGCCTTTGTTAGCCCATATGGCTCTAGAGCCTTTGTACAAATGAACAAATGATTTCCCCACTAGGTGGACAGAGCCCTGCAGGTGAACAGCTTGGCAAGCAGATGGAGCCTTTATGAGATTAGAAAAAGGTGACCTTTCTCTGGGCATATACACCCCATGCCAAGGTACACAGCTTGGGGAGAGAAGCATGGCTGGATTTCAGGCCCCACTCATTCCCTTAGCCAGACACCCTCAAGCACAACAAACTGTATAAGACAGTCCCATTAATTGGCCATTGTGGGTCACATGAGCATCTTTTGTTAGTGCCAGATAATGAGAGTGGGGTGAGTTCCAGGCACTGAAGTCGCTATGACTGCCGGCCCCAGGTCCAGATACACATCCCAAAAGAAGAAAAAAGCTGGGAAAGCAAACAACACATGCTCATTTCACCATACCACTGAGAGAAAACTTTCCTAATTATATAACAATTTTTAAAACTCACAGTATAAATTAGAATGTTGATATCATTTAATAGCTAAATAAACAGGAGAAATATGATTAGCAACAATTTTTCAAAAAATGGAATAAGCAGATGACAACTTTTCTCTCTACCTTTCTTCCACTGGTTAAATCAAATTAACTAGTTTGATTTATAAATCTTGAATCATTTTCTTTCCAGTTTCATTATGAGAAATGAATGCAGTGTACTGTAGCATCCCGTTCCCACTACCTGCTTTATTTTTTGCTTTGAAATAGTCAGTGTAAAGCCTGTTGCTTGGTTTACTTAACTAAAGGACATATTTCTAACACTCCTCAGGGAGATCTCAGCCTCTCAGCTTAGTTCATCTCTGTTGAAGTCTGGCCCTTTTAAATATAAGGTTATGGTAGCAATTATCTTCTATATTCACATTACAATAATAGTAATAATAATAACAATAAAATAATTGGCTAACTGTGATATCTTCCATGCCCAATTATATGACTGTCACATGTCAAGCAAAATGACATTAAATGGACAGTTAAGCTTACCCTACTTTGAATTCTTTCCTTTTGTTTCACTAGCTACTTTGTTTTGTTTTCCTTCTTTTCTATTGAATTTGTCATTATCTCACTATTGTTCTTTCAAAAGTAAAGTTTTTCTCAGAGGGTTCTGTATTTTTCTTTATTTTATATTGTTCTTGATTTTTAAAATGAGTATGAATGCCACAGAAAAATATACTAAATAAGTTACCATTTATTTCCTCAGAAAACCATTTTATACTTTTTTCTAGTTGAAATATGTGCTGCTTTCTACTATACTTTGGTTGTTTTTTTTAATATATACTTTTTAATACTATCTCTAGATCATGTTTTTTATTTTTGTTTATTACATAACCTCTGGAATGAAGGTATATATTTATAACACAAGCTCTACAAATATTAAGTAAATTATGTATTAATTTCATAAATTAAAGTTGCAAAGATTCGTTTTATAGTCATCAAAATTATGTGACCTTTCTCTGTTGGGAAACAATAGGTCCTCAGGAAACATAAATCCTTATGTTGTTTAGAAAATGTGAATTATTGCAAAAAAAAAATTAAGCTAGAAAGTGTGGCAAGATAGACAAACTTTTATGTTTACAATGTATTGCCTGAAAAAGACTACTTTAGCTTAAGCATCTTTAAAGGTGATTTTTCTGATATGTCATGTTATACTAACTCTTGTGAATAATGGTGTAAAGTGGGGGTATGAGGCTCAGGGTTAGGATTGATGCAGATGGAACTAATGACAGCAGGAGCGCAAAAGAGCACTGGCAAGTTCTTGGAAGGACACTAATGAAATAGAAAATGCTCTGAAATGGATAAAGGATAGAATATACCATCTTCCTGAAATATTTTTCAGATCCAAGACTAGACATACATCTAAGATAGATATAAAATGGATAGTTGTACTTTTTCAAAGATCTGCCCATCATTGTGAGAAGTATTATTTGGGGAACAAAAAGGGAGCACTAAACAATGCTATTGCTCAGTGTTTACATTTGCAAGGTTTTTCATTGTAATCATAATTCCATATGCAAAATAAAATTTTAAAAAATCTTCACTAAAAATATTTGAAAATCTGCCTAGGAATTTTTAAACCTGTACTTTTAGTTCTCCTCTCCTATCTCAGTTAAATATAATTTCACTTAGTTACAACATTCCTTTTGGAATATGACTTTGTACATTCCTTTTGTGTCAGTGGCATATCTGTGTGTGGTGCGTTCAAGCATCAATCATGTCTATTGTAATGCTCTTTTATTTGTTTCTCTCTCTTCTATGTACATATCCAGAATAGAACAAACTAATTCATTTTCATTGATTTGTTTTAAACCTATGCTCTTTTCTAAATTATGGCATTTTTGTAAAAGCCTCTGATAGTATTTTGCTGTATAATATTAAAATAATAGATTGACTTTTAAAATTAAGCAATCTATTGGCTGCAAGGTAAAAAAAGATGAACACCAAGCACATTACAAAATTAGAATTTGTCAACATACTAAAACAGGAAATAATTGAACATGTGCAAGAAGGCCAGAAGTGGTAGCTGGACCACAAAAATAATTAGAACTGAGCCTCACCTACCTCTGTAACTGCAATTAAAACTATTTTCTCTAGAAAAGTAAGAAATATGATTAATTTTGTTTTCTGAATTTTATATGGTAAAAATTTAACATTTTTCTCAGATTTGATACAAATTACCAGAAGTCAATTCTAATTGTCCTGATTTGGGTCACAGATCCACCCTTAGCCAAAGTGACTAAAGAACAGAGCCACAGATTATGCTTGAGATTAGGAAAGCTGCAATTCCAGGTAGTTGGGGCTACTGCTTCTGGAAGAACTGAATCATTAAACTAAAAATTGTAATAATAAAAAATGACCAAATGTTGTGTTTACAAAATGCTTAAAGTTGAATTTATAAGTTAAGTTATAAGTTTTATAACTTAAAACATAAGCAGCTTTAAGGGATTTTTTTCTTAATATTTTATAGAGATACATTATGGCATGCATATTAAACAGGAAGTTAAATCTGAAGTTTAAACTGAGACCCTAAGAGGCAATAGATTTCCCATGCTAAATGAATTATGGAAATAGTGAGTTGTGAGACAGAACAACAGCCTTAGTCAAAAGAAAAAGTCAAGAACGAAGTTGCCTACCTTCATGTATTGAAATTATAGCAAATAATCTGACAGGAGTTGGGAAGCAGAACTGGAGAAAAGAAATTGTTGGAGAGAGGAGATATCATGTCCCACTCAAAGAAAAGAGGAAGAGTGGATAGAATAACCAGATAAAATATAAAACTTCCCATTGTTTGAAATTAGATAAACAATAAGTATAAATTTGTTGTAAATACTGTATCATTTGTTTCTTACTTGAAATTTAAATTTTGCTGGGCATTTTTAAACTTTATTTGACAAATCTGCCCAACCCAAAATGGATTTTTATACCTGTACCTTTAAGAAGTAAAAGAGTCGCTGGGTCTGCATTTTTCCACTGAGATATTAAAAATAATTTTTGGCCAGGTGTGGTGCCTCAGAGGGACTCTGTCTCCTAACATCCAGTCTAGTGAGAAAAATTCCAAAGGAACCGTGCAGAGAGTATGACCCACAATAGGACATAGAAGATATACCTGACACAGACTAAGTCAGAGTGACCTTATCAGCAGGATGGTTGCCTGTCTCTTTTCAGAAGAAGAAAGGGCCATAACAAAAACATAGATCACATAGAAGTAATTGTCAAAAGGAAGGTCTATTGATTTCTACCCAAGAGGGGAGGAGTGTGTGGGACTGTGGCAATGGACCACTGGGAAGCCAGGGACTTCTGCTGAACAGATTGTGTAATCCGTATCACAGTCCACAGTCCTCAAAGAGTTCCACAAAACCAACTATGAGATTTGAATTTAAACCTATACCAAGCCCAAAGTATGAGAATATGTTTTGTAATTCAGTGCCAATTAATAAGAACTTTCTGTCTTCCATTTTTCTTGAAAATCCCAAGCTAGAGGTCTGTAGTGGCATTATCAGCAGAATTGGCAAGAAAGTTAATCATATGTCTTCACACAAAAAAAGAAGTGACCTACTTTCACTGGTGAGTAAAGGAGGAGATGCTTGGGGGTTGTTGGGGGAAAATTGCTAGCTATTTTACTTTTCAATGAATCACGAAGACGTAAGCTATTGTACAGAGCAATTCCAACTACATAATTTAGAGGGTTTTGTAAATTAAAATCATCATAAAACTTTTAAAAAATTTAAAACAAAAACGATCTTTTATTAAATTTTGTAAAGACCATGATAAATAGTACATAGAGTTGTGTTGATAATATTTCTTTGGTTATGCTCATTCAACCTACCAGTTATGCGTATGTGTGTGTTTGCTTATCATTTTTAAAAAGTATTTAATTGTAAAAGTCTATGAAGGATTCAAGTATTAAAAGAGCATGAGGACATCATTTTCAAGATGTATTTCATTACATAAAAATAGCTATTTTATATGAGAAAATGCGCTTTCAAATTTTTATAGCAAAAATTTAATCTGTGCAATTTTTATCTTGGGTGAATTTTAGTCAAGAGTGGTAACAGTTCAGCCTCGGTGGCTCAGCCTATAATCACAACACTTTAGGAGGCCGAGGTGAGTGAATTGCCAGAACCCACAGGTTCAAGATCAGCCGAGCAACTTGGCAAGATCTCATTTCTACAATAAATAAAAAAATTAGCTGGATGTGGTAGTGAATGCCTGTAGTTCTGGCTACTTGGAAGGCTGAGGCGGAAGGATCTCCAGAACAGAAAGTTGACGCTGGAGTTGCTGTGAGTGTGCCACTGCACTCCAGCCTGGGCGACAAAGTGAGACTCCAATTTAAAAAAAAAAAAAAAAAAGAATGGTAACAAAGACTGTACTGTTTGAGAAATCATTACATATTTTTTTCTAACAGGAGTCTATAAAATGTGTTTTAATTAGACTAAGAACTAACACCATAATCAAAGGAACACTGTATAAGATAAGTTGTGCACTGTTCCTTACCATAGTTCTGTCTCTAATTCTTAGAAAATGAATTTTCTAATATTAGACTCCTTGTAAGACACTTTTGGCATCATGTGTCTCCCTGCACCATCTCTTTCCTCTGCTTCTCTGTGCCATGAAACAACCTGTTTCAGTACAGTCAGCTGATCTTAGGTTTGATATACAGTTTAAACATATACTAAGAAAAATGGATTGTTTTAGGGCAGAAGGAGGAGCACACCTTTATATAGTACTCTTTTTATTTATTTTTTATTTATTTTAGTCAGAGTCTTACTCTGTGGCCCAGGGTGGAGTGCAGTGGCATGATCACAACTTGCCACCGCCTTGAACTCCTGGGTTCAAGTAATAGTCTCTCCTCAACCTCTTAAGTAGTTGAGACTACATGCAGCACCACGCCTAGCTAATTTTTTTTTTTTTTTTGGATAGACAAGTTCTTGTTATATTGCCTAGGATGTTCTCAAACTCCTGGACTCCAACAATACTCCTGTCTCGGCCTCCCAGAGTTCTGGAATTACATGCATGAGACACCACACCTGGCCAAGAACTTTTTAATATCTCAGTGGAACGCAGGCTCAGACAGCACCAATTCAATGGATTTTTTTTTAAAGAGATAGGATCTCACCAAGTTGCCCAGGCTGGCCTCAAATTCCTGTGTTTGAATGATCCTCTCACCTCAGTCTCCTGTGTAACTGGTACTAAGATGTAGGTCACTGTGCCCCACTACAATGGAATTTTAATACATCATAAGAATTCATTGTTTTACTTTTGTAGATTAATTGATGAAATTTTGCAAACAGGTACTACATCTAAATGAGAAAGCATCATTAAGCAAACAAACAAGGTAACAAACGCAATATCCCTCGAGTTAATATCTGTCACACAAAAATATATATAAGGGTATTATTTCATTGTGTAACATTGTGGTGGGCCTTCTGAGATTATTAAACTCATAACTTAAATATACACATATTTAAACTTATTTTCACCATATTAATAGTGATCAGAAGAATAATGTTTAAGGTGGTAACATTTCTTTAAACTTCTTGTAAAATATACTCAAATTATAGCTCAGATATCCAAATTTAACTTTTAAAATATGTTTTTGGATGCCCAATTACTCCTCTAATTCTCTATTCTCATTCCTGAATGAGAATGGATTTGACCCACCATTAATAATACCAGCAACAGGAAACTTTTACATTTGATTTTTTGTTGGCTAGAACTCTTTTTTTAATTTAAGCAGTCCAGTGGACAGAACTGTTGCTTTGTTTGTTGTAATGCCCAACCATGGTGCTACAGCAAAGATGATGTCAAACATTTGATGTAGCACAGACAAGTCATGAGCAATTCCCTCTACCTTTTCAAAAATAAGGCATTGTAAGCTTCTCTATGTCCCTTGGCTTAATGTTATGTTAAGCCTTCTTACACAATAGTCTTCCTACTGGACTGTTTCAATTCCAAGACAGAGAATTGTAGAACTGTGATTAGGCAGACAGCTTGTGCTAGTTAAGGGACCTTGGGTTGTGTTCTAGGCTTATGTCCCAATTTACTGTATGCTATAAAATTATAACAATTATATAGTAGTAAGTTAAACTTGAGAAAGTAATTTATATAAAAAGAAGGAAATATAACTTTCTCACTTAAAGGACTGTTATTAACAATTTATCCACATTATTAAGTAACTAAATTTAATCTGATATGGTATATATTTCCGAATGTTACTATACATACATGTTTTATGTATGTATTTCAGACTTTTATATCTAATATATTTCAAAATGTTACTATATGCATTATATATAACAGTCAGAATGTCATATCATATATATATTTCAGAAGGCTACAAAATTTAGGGAGAGAAGACTTTAATGTCTATAGAGACCAACATAATAACCTTATAGTGCAGCTTCTTTATATCTCCAGCTCAGGAAATAAATCCATTGAATCCAAGAAATGGTATGAAATTCTCTACTGGATTCTTCTACAGAGAGGAGTCCAAGATGGCCCCCAGATGATAAAACTCCAAAGAGTCACCTTTTATAAGAGATTTCTTCTGGTTTACAGCACATATTTGAAGGCAGCTTTAAAAAGTAAAATAATTAACTCATAATGTACTCATTTCTAACCGAGTGGCACACAGTACTAATGTCCAAGACTTAAAAATATATCAGTTCATCAAATATTAAAGTCAGCAGAATGACTACCTTCTTCCTGGTTGTGTGACTCTACAACTCTGCTTACGTTGATATTCCACAACTCTGACAAAATACTTTTGAGCATGTTCTCCTACCAAATTCAAAACATTGTGTTATTGCCTCAGGATTTGTTTTCCTTCTACAATCATAGGATAACAATATGGCTAAATTGGTAAACACTCATTCCAATATCCTTATTTTATAGATATGATAAGTAAAGCTTAGAAAGAGCATGTGATTATAAACTAGAAATAGTTTATAATCAGTTTTCTTTAGTTTATTTTTTCAGTTATGATAATACAAGATAAAATGCAACTTTCCCAACATAGATTTACTACTAGTATAATGTATATATCTATATAACAAATATCCATACATTACTCCTGGATTTTAACTCATTGTAGTATAGAGAATACATTCTACTTAAATTTTTTTCTAGAAATAAGTACACTTGTTTGCTGACCTCATTTGAAGTAAGCCAAAAACAGTGTGATGACATATGGGTTATTTTTCAAACTCTAGCAGTGGATTATTTTCTGACATTGAAAAGACTTTCTGGTTTCTGTATACTTCAGGTTTTTTGAATCATATAATCAATTGTCATAAAGTTTAATATGTATGGGATATTACATGAAGGTCATTCCCTTTTTTTAATATGCCCTGGTATGGTCAAAACAATCTTGTAAATTATGAGTTATAATCCCAATTTTACAGAGGAAAGAGCAACACAAGGTCAGGGTGAGTAAATAGTTTGCTAGTCAAACAAAAAGTAAGAGGCAAACTTGATGGGAACCCATGCTTCCCTGCCCCATGCCTACCTATGCTTTTCTTATTGAATTACATAGAACTTAACAGAAATGAAAAAATAATAATAATACAACATTAATCTCTTCCTTTGGAGAGCTTTATTTTGCTAGATTAAAAGCAAGAAAATGAACTAATTGGTGTTTGATAAAGACAACATGTGATGAAGGCATTCTGCCATCTATGTCCTTGTCATGGGTCCTTCTATTCACTAACAGAATTATTTCCAAAGGTTCACTCTAGCCTTGATGTCCACTTAGTGAGACACTAACCTAGCCCACTACACAGGATGATTTTGAAGGACAAGTGTTGATGATATATGTGAAATGGTAACCTAGACAAAAAAGTAAAAGTAGGTACTAACTTAGTACTAACTTAGTTCATGTTAGTGCTACATGGTAGAGGTTAAGTAAATTTTACAGCTGATGAGTGAGGATGATTTTCTCTCTAGGCAGCATAATCACTACCTAGATGATATTCTGTCTGAAAATATAGCTCTTGCAGAAAAGCATCTGGTAATAAAAATTCCTTCCAGTCTCACGATGACAGGGAGAAGATTTTAGAATCATGAATTCTGATCCAAGAGATATTGCACAGGATCACAGGTACTTTGCAAATAAAGGGGTTGTATACTGTGATAAGTATCTATAGCCAGCATTTTGTAGAGGAGGCTCTGAAGGAGAGAAAAATCTTAAATTCCAGCATTACAGAGTAGTTATTGAAGAAGGGAATAAAGAATTCCAGAGATTTGTTTTAAAAGTTCTAATGCTACATTTAATATACAAGATAGTTATTCTGGACAACAGAGGATTCAACAATGAAAGATGGTAATATAAATGTAACCAGAAGAAAGATACACTTCAGAGATTCCTAGATAAAATGTCTCGCTAATTCAAGGAAGCAGAAACAGAAAATCAATGTAAGTGACAAATTCAGTACTATTTGTAGTTTGGTGAATATATATTTATATTAAGTTAATAATTGTCTAGTAAAGACTGCTGTTCATTCTACATCGTGGCTTTAGTTATAACTGACTGTTTATGAGGTCTTGGATTTAAAGAAAACCAAATACATCATCCTTAAAATGTCATATATATTGGGTAAAATCCAATAGATAATTTTAGTCGAGTCTAGTACCCAGATCAATAAACTGTAATTATCCCACTACAGAATGATAATTTAATTATTTATTCTATATCTCATATTAAAAAGTGCTTTGAAGATTGTTACTATTGATCACATACAATTAAGAAGCATTCAAGTTATTCTCTCTCTTACAACATCTCTTATCAGGGGTGGGATGTAATTACTCTAGCCATTTACTGATGAGGAAATTGAGGTTTTATGTGATTCTATCACTTGCCCAAGATTATCTGATTAGCAAGATGCACATAGGAGTTTAAACCAGGCATTCTGACTCCAGAATGTAGGTTATTGATTTTGCATAGTTGGATTTCTTACCCTTCTTATCTTGCACATGGAAAAACAATAAGTGTAGTTCTCTGGGCAGAGCGTCAGGGTTTTAGTTCATAGCAATGTCTCCATTCCCCTTATCTAGACGGCTTCTTTTTCTTTTTGTAGAGCTATTGATGAGAGACAACATTGTCTTCGGTTTTATAGCTGGTGAACATTGAATAAGACATACTCAGATATAGACTGGTACTTTATCACTAAATGAAAATAACTATAGTCACCACAGTCAAGTATGTGAACACTGCTTCAGAGTCCTGTCATCTATCAAGTCAAGAAATGATTTTTCAGTTTCCTTAGGATTTCCATAAAACTCAGCAAAGAAATGTACAATTTTAATGGTATCAGTCAATAAAAATTCCCAGATAGAAACATCCTGAATGTATCAGCCACACTTTTTATTGTTACTTCTGCCTCTTCATAACACTGTATATTTTCCGAAGTAAAGAGCACCAAAAGAGGAAATTGAAGTGAATTTCCCAAGAAGTAAGTTGATTTGTTCAGTAGACATACCCTGATGGTTAGCTTTGAAAATGTTGATACTCTTAGGTTGAAAGTAAACTCCATAAAGGTGTCATTGGATGCCAGTGTCCTGTTCTTAGACCTTTACTTCTTTCCCCTGCATTTCTGCCTTAAGGCAGGCATCCGTCATTTATTCTCAGTAGCATTCTAGTGTTAGCTTTCTAGAAATTCTCCACCAAGACTGGGTGTGGACTTGGATCTGGTTTCCTTATCAATCCCCTTACTTCCCCATGAAATATTGTCTTATGCTTCTCCCAAAGCCAGTGAAAGCAGCCCTTTCCTGAGATGATATATTAATATTCCAAGAGGCAATGAAAGCAGTTTTATAGACTAGAGAAGCATACAAAGTCCTAAGTAGAATATAAAAATATGCCCACATTTTACGTATTTAATGACATTAAAGAACCTCAAAGACAAAAATAAATTTTGAAATCACCAGAGAAAATAAACAACAATAAGACAGAAAGCAGATATACCACTGCCAAACACAAAAACAGGTAGATAATGGAATAAACCATATATTCAAAGGTCTTTGGAGAAAATAAATATTCATTGTTCATGAGGAACGCAGAGTAAAAATATGTTGATATGCACACAAATTTTCATAGAAAGATCTAGTTAATGATTTATTTCAGAAAAAGAAAAAGGAAAGAAAACAAGCACAGAAGGGAGGAGTAGATTTCAAACATCAGTGGGTAGATGAGTAGTTGACTTACAAACTATATTGGTAATTATTAATGGGTATAGATTTTGAAAACAAATAAGAAAAGGTTCAAAGTTGTTGAAAACAAAGCTTACATAGAATGATGAAATTAAAACTACAAAGACATAGCATTTTCACTCGTCATATTAGAGACAATCAAATATTATGATGAAATAGTGCCTTGACTATTATTAATGCTTATTTAGTAGCAGTGGGTATAAATTAGAACAGTTTCTGTAGATTGCAGAAGATTATTATTTAAACTTTAAAATGCACATACTGTCACTCCCTACATTGTCTTTTTCAGATAGCATTTATCAATATCTGAAATTATGCTACTTATCTATTTGCTTATTTGTACATTTTATGTTTTGCCCTTCTTTTTTAAATTCTAGGCTCCATGCTGGTAGAATATTGATTTTTTTAGAGCAGTGTCTTGTATGTTAAGACTGACCAACAGATATACATGTAATAAATGGTTCTCAAATTTAATGTCATTTTAGAGTCTTTCATTGTCTATACAGTCCTTGTCTTCAGTCATACCCTGCCTTTTTGATGCTCTCTATTATATCACCTTGCTTGATTTTATTTATAGCATTTTCTCTAATCAAAAGCCTCATAGCATGTTTTTGTTTCCATGTCTATTACCTGTCTTTTCAGGGAAAAATAGAGATTGAGTGAGAGCAAGGTTCTGGTCCAATTTAATCGCTGCCATACTGCCTAGATTGAATAGCAGGAACTACTAGGGTGTTCAACACTATTTTCTGAACAAATAAATAAATAAACAAATGAATGAAAGTGTTAAAAATTGTTCCTATTTGTATAAATAAAATTAACAAAGCAAGGGGAAGTCACAAAATTTACAACAGTCTAACTGTACTGGCCCTCTTTCTTTTTGAGATGAGAAATGACATTTACTACTTTGCAATTACTTCTATTAGAGCAGCTCATAAAATATTTTTTCCTTCTGCCTAGCCTGAATAAAGAAAAAAGATATTCTTTCTTCCCAGTATGAGGATCCAGTAAGGCAGAGAATAAATAGCGTCCCTACCACCTCTGGAGAACCATTTGAATTTCTGAAAATCTTTCACTGAACTCAAATCTATTCAGTTCACACATGCGGTGTAGATTTATTTTTTATTAAGAGTCTAAATATTATATTTTTTAGCCATTTTACTTCTATGTTTCTCTTAGGGGTTCAAAAATAATATATTCATATGGTATATGAATATATTTCTTTTTAAAGATATTCATAGAATTATAGTTATGTTTATTTCTTCTCTACCCCCCTATGGTTCCTGTTCTGTTAAGTTTATGAGTTGAAGTGTGACTGAGTTGCATTTTCTATTGAAGTATGCATATGTACAACAAGGGATATAAGATAATCAATCCTTTATGATTAATGTATTTTCTTCTAAAATGAAAAACTTTTTTTTTTTTTTTTGAGTTGGAGTCTCACTCTGTCGCCCAGACTGGAGTGCAGTGGCCGCCCCTGGCCACCGCAGCCTCGACCAACTGGGCTCTGGCGATGCTTCCGCCTCAGCCTTCCAAGTAGCCAGAATTACAGGCGCACGCTACCACGCCCGGTTGATTTTTTGATTTATTGTAGAGATGAGGTCTTGCTGGCCAGGCAGGTCTCGAACCCGCGGGCTCAGGCAATCTACTCACCTCACCCTCCCAAAGGCACGGGATTACAGGCTGAGCCACCGAGCCCGGCTGTGAAAAACTTTATTAGCTGTAAATTATATCTTGATGTTGCCTTTTTAAGTTAATAAATGTTTCTTAAATCACTTTTAAATTTAAAGAAAAATTGAACAGACATTATGGTTTCCATATACTCAGTCACCTCTCGCCTCCCTCATCTACAATTTCCCCTAATATATATCCCTTGCATGCATGTAGTACATTTGTTGTGACTGATAAACAAATATTGATATGTTATTAACTAAAGTCCATAGTTTACATTAGGGTTTGCTCTTTGTGTTGTACAGTTCTAGGAGTTTTTCCAAATGCATTGTGTCCACCATTATATACATGTCTACAATAAAGTATAACAATACATGATAAAATATAATGTTCACTATTGTATCATACAGAATCATTTTACTACCCTAAAAATCCCATGTATGTCATCTATTCATCCCCTTCCCTTTCTAGCTCATGTCAAATATTGATTCTGTTAATGTCTCTGTAGTTTTGTCTATACTATATATTATTTTCTCAGGCAGTTTTCTTTTAGTTAACAATATACATTAAAGGTTCTTTCATGTCTTTTCATAATTTGATAGCTAATTCTTTTTAGCTTTGGATAATAGTTCTTTGTTTGGATGTATCACAGTTGATTGATCCATTTACTTCCTGAAAGACATCTTGGTTGTTTCCAATTTTTGACAATTGTGAATAAAGTCACTATAAACATCTGTGTGAGGGCAACACCCTCAGGTCCCTCCCACTGTGGGAGCTTTCCTGTCCTCTCAATAAATCCCACTTAAAAAAAAAATCTGTGTGCAGTTTTTTTGGATGTAAATATTCAAGTCATTTGCAACACCTAGGAGACTACAGAAAACCTTCAAACTTCTCTAAAGTGTGTTTGGAAAATATTTTCTCCCTGTCTGTGGTTTGTCTTTTCATTTTCTGGATGGTATATTTTTCAAAGCAGAAGTAGTTTATTTTAATGAATTCCAATTTATCAATTTTTATCTTTCATGGGCTCTGCCTTTGGAGTTGTATCTAAGAAATTATCACTAAAGTCAAGGTTACCTAGATTTTCTTTTATGTTATCTACTAGAAGTTTTATAGCTTTGCATTTTACATTAAGGTCTCTGACTCATTTTGAGTAAATTATTGTGAAAGGTGTATGTGTCTAGATTAATTTTTTAATGTGTGGATGTTGCCTTTTGTTTCAAAGATTAATTTATTTTATTCCTAGTGGAGAATTGTGTAGATTGAGATTGCTGTGCTTAAGTAGTTTTCAGTTAAGTAATTTTGTCAATTATTATTTTTCCTTTACCAGCATATCTCTTTTATTTATTTATTTTTTTGAGTTGGAGTTTTACTCTCTTGCCTAGGCTGAAGTACAGTGGCATGCTCATGACCCCCCAGTGTCAGCCTGCTAGGTCCAGGCATTCCTTCTGCCTCAGCCTTCTAAGTAACTAGAACTACAGACTCATGCTACCATTACCTGGATAATTTTTTTATTTATTTTAGAGCTGAGGTCTCGCCAAGTTGCCCGGGCTGGTCTCAAACTCGCAGGCTCAGGCAAGCTCATTACCCTTAAAGAGGCTTAATGTTCTTAATAAGGACATAAGCATTCAAGAGTACATTTTTCCTATCTGTGTAATAACATTCCAGTAGTCAGAAAGCCCAGTTATAACACTCATATGTAGGCAGTGTGGAGTGGTGAGAAGACATATGGTCTTTAAGTCAGTGAGCTTTAGAATTAAATTTATTTAAGTTCATTTATTTCTTTCTTCCTCTCTCCTTCACATCTTTCATGCATTCCTTCTTTCTGCAAATATTTATTATTATTTATAATGTGAAGGTTATTAAGAAGCTATACATTGTTAAATAATTATTAAGGTATAATCTCTGCTTTCAGAAAGCACAAGATCTTGTCATATAACACTGCTGACTGTGCGAACTTACTTAGATTGTTCAACTTCTCTGAGAATCTAGTACTGAACCTGACATTAATTAGAACTGAATTAAAGGATGTTGCCAGTTTTCTTGATCCCATATTCCTTGTTGGAGAACATGCCTAATGGACAGCTCCTACCTCCTTCTTTTTTTCTTACACCAAGCATCTTGAATGCTGGTAGGGTTGGGTTGGGAAGACTGAACATTCTCCACTCCTGAAGTTTTCTTTCATGTAGAGAGAAATTAGCATAAACCTCTAGAAGATGTTCTGCCTCATCATCTATTTATGTCACAGTGAAGAGAAGGGAATTAGCTGATGGGTGAGTTTAGAGGGAGAAGCTGAGTATAAGGGAGCTGGGTCCTTAATCTCTCTCTTTCTCTTGGAAAGCATTCTCTTTAGACTGAGAAGCCTTCTATCTCATTCTCCCAAGTTGTAATTTATAAGACCCTTGTTCTAGGAAAAAAGTGTACAGTAGTTCCCTTTTGCCTTTGACATAGTGGGTCAGTCAGTGTTATTGTGGTGTCCAATATCAGAAAGCCCATTTACCCACCCATAAAAGCCACATCCTCTGCTATCAATAATAAAGATGATATTTTGGTGCCCATCTGCCTTTCTCATTTGGTTTAGAACTCAAATGGGGAAGAGTAGTGATATTTATTGCGCCAACATGAATCCCATTAAATGATAATTATTGTTTTCTTGGGACTCTTTTGCAGCAAATAATTTTTAAAAATGCCACTTGTACCTAATGATTGCAGAAGCTAGCATAATAGAAACAGGTTGGGGTCACATGCCTCTCTCTATTATTTTTTATGACAGAGTAACTGTTGCCTGTTTCCTTTCTCTCAAAAGAGAGGTTATAAAAGATCCTGATGAGGTTGCTCCTTTATATTTTCTCCTTTCCTTATTTAAAAATTAATGGCATGGCTCCAAAGGAGTTGTCATAGTTTCTCACAAATTTTCTTACTTACCATTCTTAATGGTGTAATTGCATTTTAGATATGTAATGTTTTTAATTTGTTATAGTTTACTACACGCTTGAGGTAGGACATCTACATTTGCAGATTAAGAAATTGCCAGAAAAAAGGAAGTGACTCGTCTAATGTCACACGGCAAAACTGTGAATTAGTTGGTGAATATGAAATTAGGCATAATTAAAGCTCATCAGTAAGCTCCCTCTTAAATGAAATCTACCTGGAGACTCATCAGTAGGAACAGCTGAAACTTTTTGAAGTGTAGAACAGGAAATTTGGCTTCCTGTTCTGCTCATTATAACTGAATTATTGAGCCCTTTAACATAAAACTTGATGTTTTCTTTGAAGCCAGACCTGACTAGGAGTTGTAGCAATAGTTCTGGAAAAGATTGAAGATTTTAAAATGCATTTGCTCTGACTGTAAGTGCTGACCTATCATTAACTTTTGTGTAACTGATGCAGTTTTATTTTAGTTTCTTCTAATTCTTCATTATCCTGTTATACAGCCATGAGTTGGAAGCAGCTCATAAAAACTTGTGGAAGCCAGCTTAAATTTTCAGAAATCTTACAAACCAGTTGTTAAACATAACCATAACAAAATTAAATTATTCAAACTTAAAATTATAAAACTATTGTGTAAACAGAGTAAATATCAAAGCTTATCTCTTACTAATTATTTTATGTATTTTACTATTATCTATGCTCTTGGGTTATTTACTCTAAAGTATTATTATGGTGGAAACACTATATAATTATGTGCTACTAAACATTTCTTCCCAATACTGTATTTAGTGCTTCATGTTAGTAGCTTGAATTCAGCCATGGTGGGAATATTGACACAAAGGAAATCAACAAATATATAAATCTGTATATGATTGTCTAGACTTAAGAAAGTGATGGTAAAAATGTTGATAAAGCAGATTAAACTTAGTTCCTGTCTGTAACTGCTACATTGTGACTAGTCCCCCAAAATTGAAGAAAGAACTAGTTAGTATTCAAAAACGATGATTCAGTTCAGCAAAAATTTTCTCACTGCACTTGTAGATGAGTGAAGTTCCAACTTTCTTTTCATTATTTCATCTACCTCTTACTTAATATAAACTGAAATATCAATTAATATTCCTGTTAGAAACACACTTTTGAAACTATAACTTTGCTATTAACACAAGGGTTAAGCAAAAATTAAAGCATACTGTGAGAATCATCTGATACAGAATTTACAGTTAAAGGTATTGTAAAGAGTATTTGCCTCTGATTCTCAAGAGATACATTCCAAGACTTCCGGGGCATGTCTATGCTAGACTTTGTATATACTATGTTTTTTCAATCTGATAACCAAGAGAGTTATTGAGTCATGGAGTATGAATACATACATGAATACATGAGTCATACAGCATGAATACAATGGGCAAAAGGACAACTCACATCCCAGTTGGGATGGAGCAGAATATACAAGACTTCATCACATGATTGAAAATAGTGTACAATTTCAAACATAATTTATTTCTGGAAATTTCATTTAATATGTTTGGGCCACAGTTGACTATGGATAACTGCAATCATCACAATTAAGAGAAAACAACTGTATTTTATTATTATATACATACACATACACATATATACATATACACAATTTTTTTTCAGAGAGCTAGTGTGCAGTGACTTGAATAATACCAAAAGACATGGCCTAATTTCCAGATCTCGTAAATATTGCATAATATGGCAAAAGAGTAAATATTACCTAATGCTACAAAAAATGATTAAGTTAATCTGAAAGCACTGAAATCACACAGCTTCACAGTTTATTCTTTTTTACTATTACATGAATTCTTTGCTCTACATTATTGCTTCTCTACGTAGTGTAACACTTTGGAATCATGAAGGGCATGCAAATCTTTGCATCAGGGAGGGAGTGCTTATGCTGGACTGAGTGGATCCTAAATGAAATGACTGCATCCTTATAAAACACACAGAAAATAAGACACAGAGGAAGAAAAGGCAATTTAACCACAGAGCAAAGATTAGAGTGATGAGGCAGTAAGTCAAGGCATGGTGGCAGTGGCCGGAAGCTAGAGGAGACAAGGAAAAGACTTCCTAAAGCATCTGGAGAGAGTGCAGCCCTGCTGACACATCAATCTCATATTTCTGGCTTTCTGAGCTGCCGAGAGAATAAATCTGTGTTGTTTGAAGCCACGCAGTTCATGGTGATTGGTCATTAAAGCCCTAGGTAACTAAAGCCAAGGTGTGTTGAAGAGCCATTATGTTGACAGCCTTGGATATGGGGTAAGGGAGAAAAGAGAAGGGTGGAAATTTGTACAAATCTTGTCTCTCAACTTTTGGCTACTTACATGTTTATGTTTCTAGGCAATTCATTTTTACATATGGTCCCAGGGTTAAAATAAAAGTCATTTACTTTAGAGTACTAATGTACTCTAACCTTCTATTAATATGTGGTGTGCCCCCAACCAATATCCATGAGAAATGGCTGCCAAGATGAAGAATTCTTCATTCCTCTTCATGTGACAATGTGCTAAATCCCCTTGTCTTCTTGGCAACCTTTCAACAGATTTATTTTCGTCATAGTTTTCTTTGCTATCCCTTGCCCTTTAGCAATTTCATAGCCATTTATTACTGAAACCACACAGCTTCTCAGTTTATTCTTTTTTACTATTGCATCAATTCTTTGCTTTATTGCTACTCTAAGTAGTGCAACACTTCAGAATCATGAAAGGCTTGTGAATCTTTGCATCAGATTGATTTACTAATTTGTAGGTTATTTGCCTTCTCTATGATTCTATTGCTTTTCTGTCATGCTTCAACTCCATAGCTTGTTAGTCTCTGTCCTAATAAGCCTCTCTATTCTGGTTGTCTTGGTGATGACTATTGTATTTGATTTCTCCTGTGTTGTCCCTGTACTCACTTTATTAATCTCACTGACAGAAAAGCAGAAATATGCTTCCTGAGAAATGAGGTATTTTAAAAATTAAATTAAAATTGTCTGATATAAGATCTCAGTGTGCTAAAAACTAGGTTTCACCATGATTTCCAAATAAATAAATAAAACAAAACATAATTCAGCCAAGATTTGTTGAGTATCACCAGTATGCCCATGTTTGTCATGTGTTAAAAGATGAAAAAACTGTGAATGAGACCCCAATCCACCATACTCTGGCTTCGAGTACTTGTAAATGCTTTATAAATTCATCCAGATATTTTATATGTAGGAATTTCAGAGTATCTTCTATTAGCTTCCTTAGGAATAATTGTAGTTTTACTGTACGAAAATTGATTAATCGTCTAGGATGATTAATCATTCCTTACAAGGGAAGCTCACAATGTGCTTAGAGCTTTCTTTAGTACCTATGGATATTTGCTACTTCTAAAAGACCCTCTGAATATGTTCAAATATTTGATCTTTTTCTAATCACTTTTCTCAGTTACTTCTAAATGACTATACGACTATGTTTAAATCAGTTCTTCCTGCATATGGCTTTTTCAAAAAAAATTCATTCCAAAGGCAGAAAAAAAAACTTCTAAAAAATTTACCATTTCCCAATTTTGTTTTCAATTTTCAGATCAGTTCGTAGTCAGATTTCATGTTTTTCCCTTTGTATTTCTTATTATTTTAAACTTAGTAATATTCTAGGATCCATTGTTCTATTATTCAGTGTTTATGTTTATAGTAGATATGACCCTGCAAGTGTGGAAAATCGTCATCTTCAACTGCATCCTTGGACTTCGTGTCACATAATTTTAGTAATAATGTATCGTTTTCTATGATAAAGTGAATGAGAACACGAGTTATGGCAGTAGGATTTTTCACAGGAGATTTTATGTTTATGTAAGAATCTCACAGAAGCTGGGAAAATGTTTCTCACAATAGCTTTATTGAGGTATAACTGGCATACAATAAACTGTACATGTTTAAGCTATAAAATATGTTAAAATATATACATGCAGATATATCTGTAAAACCATCACCACATAAAATCAGTTAGCATATTCCTCACCCTAAAATTTTCATATGATCCCTCTATGATCCCTTCTCCCAGCTCTTCCTACCTGACCCTAACCCCAGCCAATCATAGATCTGTTTTATATATTGATGACTAGTTTGTATTTCCTAAGATGTTAAAGTTACATTAGATACAGTTTTTGTCTGGCTTCTTTCACTCAGCATAATTATTTCTGGGATTCGTTTAATGATTCATTCCTTTTTATTGTTGCATATTTTTCATAGTATGAATGTACCACAATTTATTCAATTTCCCTGTTAACGGACATTTGAGTTGTTTTAATCTTTGGGGCATTATAAATAACATTGCTATGCACACTTGTGTATACATCTTCATATGGAAATATACTTCATCTGCAAAACAGTTATGAAAGGATGGGTTATATGATAAGCATATGTTTATAATTTTAAGAAACCAAATTATTTCCCAAAGTGGTTGTAATATTTTCATCAGCAATGAGTTCCATTTTCTCCATATTGCTCAACATTACTTTGCATTGTCTTTAGTGCATTACACTAAATAGTAAATAGTAAATAGTTTCTTCCTAATTTTTAATGTTCATTTCCCTGGTGATTACTAATGCAGAACGTTTTCTTCATACACTTTTTGCAGTCTATATATTGATACCTTCAACAATGGAATGTTTGTTAAACTATTTTGCCTTATTTGTAATTGAGTTGTTTTCTTTTTATTGAGTTATGAGAATTCTTTATATATTCTGGACATGTCTCTAACTAGACACATGATTTGCAAGTATTTTTCTCCCAGTTTGTAACTTATCTTTTTGTTCTCTTAACCAGAGCAGATGTTCTCAAATGTATGAAGTCCAACATATCAATATTTTAATTTATGAATTATATTTTTGTTGTCATATGCTAGAAATCTTTTCCTAATCAAAGATCACAGTTATTTTTGTATGTTTAATTTAAGTTTTATGGATTTATATTTTACATTGTTTATGAACCTTTTTTAGTGTAAGATATAGATTTAGGTTATTTTTTATATAACTATTTAATTTTCAGTGCCATTGTTAAAAAAAACCCTATCATTTATCTAGTGAATATCTTTTGCACCTTTGTCAAAAGTCAGTTGTCCACATGTTAGGGATTTATTTCTGTAATCTATTATCTTCCATTGATCTACTTATACCTCTTGATGCCAGTACTGTACTCTGGTTTACTATAGCTTTATAATAATTTTGGAAGTCAGGAATTCCTCTGTGTTCTTTCATTTCAAAACATATTTATTTATTCTTAGCTATATTGAATTCTTTGCACTTCCATATGCATTTTAGAATGAACTTGTTAATTTATGCAAAACCTCTGATGAGATTTTGATTGAGAATACATTGAGACTACAGATTAAATTGAAAAGATAGGCATCTTAACAATATTAATTCTCCTGGATTAATAATTTTAACAATTTTCCGTAGTACTCTGAAGAATAATTAATACTTCTTAGATATATATTCCTTGATCTATTTAGGTCTTATTTTCTCTCAGTAATGTTTTGTAGTTTTCAGTCAACAGTTCTTGCATATCTTTTGCCACATTTATAACTAAGCATTTAATACTTGTTTATGCTACTGTAGACACTATTGTTTCATTTAATTTCAATTTCTAATTACTTCTGTCTAGCATATAAAGATACAGTCGATTTATATGTATTCATCTTATACACTATAATCTTATTTTCTTCATGTTTCTGGTACTTGAGATCCATTGAGATTCTTGGATATTTGGATTTTAATTCTTCCTCAGGTATAGAAACATTTTCACGATTAGTTTTTCAAAAAAAATTTTTGTTTACATAGTTTCTCCTCTCCTTGACAACTGCGGCTGCACATATTTTAGTCTTCCTTTCCTCATAGTTCAATTCATGCTCTCCATTTTATTGCCATTTTTCTATTTGCATTTCCTATTAAGGTGTTTCTAGTACTAAATCATCAAGTTCACAAGTTTTCTTTTCCTTCAATGACCAACTGTTGTTAATTGTTTTCAGTATAAAATTTTTTTTTTTTTAGTTGGAGTCTCACTCTGTCGCCCAGACTGGAGTGCAGTGGCCGCTCCCGGCCACCTCAGCCTTGACCTGCTGGGCTCCGGCGATCCTTCCACCTCAGCCTTCCAAGTAGCCAGAATGACAGGCATGCGCTACCACACCTGGCTGATTTTTTGATTTATTGTAGAGATGAGGTCTTGCTGCCCAGGCGGGTCTCGAACTCACGGGCTCAGGCAATTCACTTACCTCAGCCTCCCAAAGGTGCGGGATTACATGCTGAGCCACCGAGCCCGGCTCTTCAGTGTAATTTTTAAATTAAATTGTAATTTTTTATCTCTAGAAGTTAAATTTTTATATTATTTATGCCTATACTTGACATGATCAGTCTTTCCTCTAGTTCATAAATATATGAAATACAGTTGCAATATTTATGTATTGAGTGCAAGGGAAACAAATAAAAATGGGCAAGCCTCCCAGGGTTTTCTCTGATTTATATTTTTTGACTTTCACATCCTATTGTTGAGCAATCCACTCTCCATTACTTTTTTCTTAATGTTATTATAGAGATGTGGGGTTTTATAGAGTTTTCTTAATGTTGTTATAGAGATGTGGGGTACAAGTATGTAGGCTGCATGTAGGTGAAGTCTGGGCTTTCAGCTGGCCCTCACTTCCTCTGGTTTAGAACCAGATACCCTTTGTATTGTTATAAGCCACCCATTCCTCCCCTGGCAGTGCCCAGTGACTGCCACTACCTCCTTTGTGCTAATGTGGCTAGTGTTCAGAGCTCACTTATAAGTGAGAACGTGGTATTCAGGTGGAGTATTATGCAGCTATAAAGAAGAACTAAATCATGAATTTCATAGAAATAGATAGAGTTGGAGACCACCATTCTTAGTGATCTACAATAATTATTTTAATGTCTGGACTGCTAATTCTATCATCTATTCCATTTCTAAGCCACTTTTGATCAATTGATTTTTCTCTTCATGAATCATATTTTCTGCTTTTCTGAATGCTGAGCTATTTTTAAGACATAATTTTTTAAGATCAGTTTTAGGTTTATATCAAAATTGAACAGAAGGTTCAGAGATTTTCTATATAACCCCTGCTCTCACTGCTGCTCACCCTCCTACATTGTCAACATCCTTCACCAGAGTGGTAACAACCGTTATGATTGATGATCCTACATTGACACATCATTATCACCTAGAGTTTATAGCATATGCCAGGGTTCACTCTTGGTGCTGTATATTTCATGGGTTTGGAAAAAAAATGTATAATGACATGTATATACCATTATAGTTTCATACAGTGTATTTTCAAGGTATTAAATGTCCTCAATACTCTATTTGTCTCTCCCTTTCTCTAACCTTGAGCAACCACTGATCTCTATCTCCATAGTTTTGCCTTTTCCAAAATGTCATATATGTGGTAATCACACTGTACAGTCTTGTCAGATTGACTTCTTTTACTTAGTAATATGCATTATGAGGTTATTCTGTGTCTTTTCATGGCTAGATAGTTCATTTATCTTTGGTGTTGAAAAATATTTCATTGGTTGAATGTACCACAGTTTATATATCTGTTGTTTTCATGTTTATGTATCTTTGTTGTTTTCAAGTTTTGGTAATTATGGACAATGCTACTATAAACATCTATGTGCAGGTTTTTGTATGAATATAGTTTTCAACTCTTTTGGATAAGTACTGAGTGCTATTGGTGGATCATATGGCAAAATATTTAGTTTTGTAAGAAACTGCCAAACTGTCTTCTAAAGTAGCTGTGCCATTTTGAATCACCACCAGCTATGACTGAAAATTTCTGCTATAACTGAAAATTTCTGCTACTCTACATTCTTGTCAACATTTAGTGTTGTCAAGGTTTTAGATTTAACCATTTTAATAGGTGTGTAGTCGTATTTTATTGTTGTTTTCATTCATATTTCCCTGGTAATATATGTGATGCAGCATCTTTTCATACTCTTGTTTATCAATGTATATCTGCTTTGGTGAAGTGTCTGTTTAGATCTTTTACCCACACCTGAGTTACTATTTTCTTATCGCTGAGTTTTAAGAATCATCTATGTATTTTTGATAACAGTACTTTAGCTGATGTATCTTTTTGCAAATATTTTGTCCTAGTTTGTGTCTTTTCCTTATATTGAAGAGCAATAAATTTTAATTTTAATAAACTTAGCTTACCAATTCTTTATTTCATTGATAGTGCCTTATTATTATATATGGTCATCAAGTATCATATCTTGGTTGATGACCCTACATTGACACATCATTATCACCTAGAGTTTATAGCATATGCCAGGATTCACTCTTGGTGCTGTATATTTCATGGGTTTGGAAAAAAATGTATAATGACATGTATATACCATTATAGTTTCATTCAGTGTATTTTCAAGACATTAAATGTCCTCAATGCTCTATTTGTCTCTCCCTTTCTCTAGCCATTATCCGGCAGTGTTGTGTGTGACAGAGGCAGCAGGATTAGAATGAGTAGTGGGGTCCCGGGTGAGGCAAAAACAGGTGGGTCCCGCCTGTTGGCTCCACCGAGGGGTTTCTGGGGTTGGGCCAACTTAAGACGGGAGACATGATATCAGGAAGGGTGTCCCAGTAATTTGCCAGCTGTGGGGGTGGTGAGGACCACGGTGAACGGGCCAACCCACCAGGGGGTTAGAGCTTGAGGAGACAGTTGTTTGAGTAGAACTGAATCTCCAGGTTGGAGGGCCGTACAAACTGAATTTGATGAGTTGTCAGGAGTGACCGTGGGAAGGGGTTCGTTCTGCGTGCCCCCTTAGCAACTGCCTAAGCAGAGACAAGTAAGGTAAGTAGAAAGCAAGCAGAGTTGGTGAAGAGGGTAGGTTGTGATTGATTAAAAAGGGCCTGCCATACAGCAGATCAAAAGGGCTGAGACCCAACGGAGCCATTGGAGCCACCCTTATTCTGGAGAGAGCGAGTGGGAGGAGGGGAGGCCAGCCAAGTTTTACCTCTAGGGTGAGCTTGGCGAGGTGTGTTTTTAAAATGCCATTTGGCCTTTCTATCTTACCTGACCACTGTGGGCAGTAAGGGGTGTGGAGTTTCCAGGTAACCCCCAGGCTAGCAGCCACCTGCTGGACAACTTTGGCGGTGAAGGCAGGTCCGTTGTCCATCTGGATGTTGGCTGGGAGGCCGAACCTGGGGATGATGTGTTCCCGAAGGACTGTGGCCACGACATCAGCTATTTCCTTGGCAGTGGGAAGGCTTCGATCCAACCTGAAAAGGTATCCACTAGAGTGAGCAAATACCGAAATTTTTTGTGGACAGGCATATGGGTGAAGTCTATTTGCCAGTCCTCAGCGAGGCGGTGGCCCCTCATTTGATGCGTGGGAAGACAGGGGCGCAATCTTCCCTGCGGAGTGATGGCAGAGCAGACTGAGCACGCAGCATGAACCTGAGAGATAAGCCTTTTTAAACCCGTTAGATGGTATATAGGCGAGAGAAACCTATACATGGCCTCAGGGCCAATGTGTAGAGAGCAGTGGACTTCTGTTAAAATATGGGAGGCCTGATTTTGTGGTAGCGCAACATGATCCCCCAGCATGATCCAACCCTGCTGTGTGACATGGCCCCCTTTGTCTAATAGAAACTGCTGTTCTTCAGGGAGGTACTGGGGTTGCAGGGAGGGAGAACGGAAGAGGAGAGGGGATAGAGACGTGACCTGGGTTAGTCCCCTTGTGACAGAGTCTGCCCAGACGTTGCCCTTTGCCACCAGATCCTGTGAGGCTTGATGCCTCAGCAGTGGAAGATGGCGACTTCCCGTGGGCTCTGCAGGGCCTGGAGGAGTTTAGTAATTAGTTTGGCAATGGTAATGGGTGTGCCCTTTTTGGTGAGATATCCTTTTTCCTTCCAAATGGTGGCATGGGAATGAGCAATGAGGAAGGCGCATCAGGAGTCAGTGTAGATGGTTACCTGCTGCCCTTTAGATAGCTCAAGAGCCCGTGTAAGAACAACAAGCTCCGTTTTTTAGGAAGTGGTGCCCAGAGGAAGGGGCTGGGCCTCGAGAACAGAGTCAGCAGAGACTACAGCATAGGCCACCTGCCGGTGGTCTTGTGGGATGCAGACAGAACTACCATCCAAGAACAGAGTGAGGTCTGGGGACTGAAGTGGCTGATCTGAGAGTCTGTCCCTTGGCGGAGTCAGGGCCTGGATCCACCACCTCTGGGCAAGAGTGGGTAGGCTCTGCATCAGAGGAAGGGAGAGGGATCAGGGACGCCAGGTTAAGGGGTGGTGAAGGTTTTAGAGTTACCCCCGGATTGTCAAGGAACAGAAAATGGAATTCCTGTATTCTGGAGGGGCCTAGGAGAGAGAGTACCCGATGCCCCAACAGTTCGTGGACTCTATGAGGGGAGAAAAGAGTGATATGGTAATGCAAGGAAAGTTTCAGAGCCTCCTTGGTTAGAACAGCAGCCGCCACTATTGCCCGTAGGCAGGGTTGCCACCCCTGAACAATGATATCAAGCTGTTTGGGGAGGTAGGCTACCAGGTGGCGGGAGAGGCCCACCGGTGTGTTAGGACCCCCACAGCTATTCCACGACACTCATCTGTAAACAAGCAGAAGAACTGAGAGGGGTTAGAGAGACACAGCGGAGGTGAAGACAGGAGGGTGTCGCAGAGAGCGACAAATGCCTTGCAAACCTCCGCAGGGGAGGTGAGGGGCCCTGTAGGTGTTTGTTTGGTGGCCGCATACAGAGGTTTGACTAGCAGGGCAAAGTTAGGAATCCATTGTCTGAAGTACCCCATGAAGCCCAAAAAGGACAAGATTTGGTCACCATTTTCTGGGGGTGACAGTTGCCGCACAGCGTGGAGGCGGTCCGTTGTCAGGGCCTTAGTGGTGGGAGTAAGGCAGATGTCAAGGTAGATGACCTCAGGTTGCATGAGCTGGATCTTTTGGGGGGACACCCAGTATCCCCTAGAGGTCAGGAAATTGAGAAGGGTAGCTGTGTGTGTGCGCAACAGCTCCTCAGATGGACTGCAAAGTAAGGTTGGAGAGGGCAATTAGCTAGGTCAGTTGTGAGAGCCTGGCCAAAGAGGTGGGGGCTGTCCCAGAACTCCTGTGGCAAGACCATCCATGTAAGTTGTTGAGCCTGTTCTGTGTCTGGGTCCTCCCAAGTGAAAGCAAAAAGGGGGTAGGAGCCTGGGTGTAGGGGGATAGTAAAGAAAGCATCCTTAAGGTCAATGACAGTGAAATGTGTTGTCTGAGGCGGTATCTGAGATAAAAGAGTGTAGGGATTAGGAACCACTGGGTGGAGAGGGACCACCACCTCATTAATGAGACAGAGGTCCTGGACAAGCAGTAGGGTTGTCCAGAGGGTTTACGAACCGGAAGGATGGGGGTGTTACATGGAGAGTTACATGGAGAATGGGGGTATTACATGGGTATGAGGAGACACTGAGAGAGCAAGTGAGTAATGATGGGTTTAAGGCCCTTATGATGTGTGACTGAAATGGGGAACTAAGGTCTAGAAGGGAAGTGAGAGGGGTCCTTTAAAACTATGCAGACCGGGGTGTGGTGTCAGGCTGTGACTGGGGTGGAAACGTCCCACACATCAGGGTAACTAGGTGAGGTGGGAGGGGAGGCGCAGGTCTGGATCGGGAAAAACAGACTAGAGTAATATTGGCAAGCAGTGGGGCTGCAGATCGAACCAGCAGCGTTAAAGTGGCCCCTAGTTTTGAGAGGATATCCCTGCCAAGCAATGGAATGGGGGCAGGACAGGACAATAAGGAAAGAGTGACTAAACATCCAATCACTGAGAGAACAAGGTAGAGGCGAGGTTTGAAGTGGGACAGAAGGCTGGCTGTGGATACCAACAACCGAGACCTGGAAAGGAGATAGAGGCCCCGAAAAGGAAGGCAGAACTGAATAGGTAGCCCCCGTGTCCACGATGAACGAGATTGACTTAACTGCTACCTGGAGCAAGACCCTAGGCTCGGAGAGGGTAATTGGGGTACTCGAGTCCAGGTATTCTCAGCTTTCTGCCAGTCCGAGCAGCTCATGGAGCAGAGCAGGCAGCTTAGCCACACCCCCGTGTGGAGGCACAGGGGCTTGGCTTGGCCAAGTGCAATCTGACTTCCAATGGCCCATTTGCTTGCAGATAGGATATGGCTTACTCGGTGGACACGGGTTAGGGCACTGCTTGGCCCAGTGGCCCTCCTGGCCACACTTGAAACAGGTTCCGGTGGGAGCTTTGTTACCGGTCTCTGAACGCCGAGGGACCCCCGTGCCCTGTTGCATTGGCCTCAGGGCTGCAACCAGGGTGCAGGCTTGCGCTTTAGCGGCCTGCTGGAGGTGCTGCTGCCTAGTGGTTTCTTGGGGGTTTTGGGGGTTTTTATTGAGTTGGAGTCTCTGTCGCCCAAACTGGAGTGCAGTGGCTGCTCCCGACCACTGCAGCCTCAATCTGCTGGGCTCCAGCGATCCTTCCGCCTCAGCCTTCCGAGTAGCCAGAATCACAGGCACGCGCTACCACACCTGGCTAGTTTATTTTATTTTATTTATTGTAGAGATGAGGTCTCACCAAGTTGCCTGGGCGGGTCTTGAACCCGTGGGCTCAGGCGATCCACTCACCTCAGCTTCCCAAAGGCTTGGGATTACAGGCTGAGCCACCGAACCCAGCAACTAGCAGTTTCTGCATCTTCCTCGCGGGCATTAAAAACCTGAAAGGCTTACTCCGCCTTTTTAAGTTTCCTGCGAATGTCCGGGACGGACTAATGAAATGGGTAGCTAGAACAGTAGCCCCAGCAGGATCATCCAGGCTGAATTGAGTGTGGAGAGTCAGCTTCGGTAAGGTGATTTAGAAATTTACAAACTTTTGAGATGCCGCCTCCAGTCCCACCTGAATGCACCATATCATGTGATCTCTACATCTACGTCCTATGTGACCAGCTTGGTAGTCCCAGTTGGAGTCCATTGCCAGGACGGCCTCGGCCCCCACTGGCTGCGTGTTGTCCGTTAGATAGACTTTATCCGCATACTCCCGAGCAGCGGCCATAATACGATCCCATTTGTCGGGATTGCGGGTGGAAGTAGAGATAACATGAGTATCATGCCAAGTTAGTTTATAAGCCTGAGTAAGGTAACAGAACTCTTTGGCAAAGGCAGTAGAGCTGGCAGAAAATGACCCCAATCATTTTTCAATGGCAGATAAGTCGGCCAAAAAAAAAAAGGGATGTGTACATGCACAATGCCATCTGGGCCAGCAACCTCTAGGAGAGGACAAATGGAGAGCAAGTAGATGGGGAGGGTGGTCCATGTAATGCAAACGCGTATGTGCACTGACCGGAGAGGGGAGGGAGAGCGGCAGAAGGGGAGAGTCGGAAGGTGAAGGAGGAAGATGGGGATAGAGAGAGGGCAGGTTGTATGG
The DNA here is from genome assembly GCF_000164805.1 of Carlito syrichta. Lineage (NCBI taxonomy): Eukaryota > Metazoa > Chordata > Mammalia > Primates > Tarsiidae > Carlito > Carlito syrichta. The sequence continues at coordinate 3,796 of NW_007253748.1, read as the reverse complement.
AGGCAGGTTGGAAGAAGGAGGAGGAAGAGGAGGAGGATTTGGAGGACGAAGGATTGGCGCAGTTAAGTCTTCCAGAAGATTTATGAGGGGGGAAGGCTCCAGATCAGGTGGAAGAGGCTTGTCGTACTTGGGTGGGGGGGCTGGGACAGAGGAAGGGGAAAGAGGATTTCCCTTTGCCAGCAAGATTTGGGTCGTGGAACAATACTGACACAGGGAAGGACGGGAGCGCAGGAGCCAGAAGGCCTGAACATAGGGAACCTCCAAACATTTTCCACTGTGTTTGCAGAAATTATCCAAGTCAGTGAGGATCTTAAAATCAAAAGTTCCTTTGCGGGGGGCCATTCGGATCCATTATCCAGTCTATACTGAGGCCAGGCCACAGTACAGAAATGGATTAGACGTTTGCCTCAAATGTCCGGGGTTAATCCCAATTTGTCGAGATTACTGAGAAGGCAGCCCAGAGAGGTCTTAGAATTAGATTTGGAGGGTTGGTTACCCATGTTGATCTAAATTTAAAAAGGCCTGTCTCAGTCTGAAAAGACGTCCCGATTCAGGCAAAGACCGGCCGGGCAGAGTGAAGGTCAGGATAAATAGGGCATTCCCAGGATTTATTGCTGACCGGAATGGAGGGTTTTCCCCAGCACAGCTGCGACTTCTGATAGGGAGGCCTGGATGGGGAAGGAGAGACCGACACAAGAGGAAATTCACCTCATGGAGGTTTGAGTGGAGGAGTGGGTGAAAGATTTGCGGTCTGGGCCGAGGCCCCTGAGCTGGGAGGTGAGGCTTGTGCAACTTGATCACCTCCTGGGTTTCAGCACCAAGATGTAACATTTGGAGATACCGAAAGAAGCACAGGACAAAGCGTTTATTGGGGGAGAAACTCCTGGGCGAGGTCCTGTGGTCCAGGAAAATGGGCCAGGGGAGTCACGCCCAAGGAGGGGCAGCTTGGGTTTTTAAGGGTGGTGTATTTGGGAGGGTGTCGGGGGCAGCAGTGAAGCGGGGAGATAAAGCGCCGCATTTGGCATGGGCTGGAAGCGTCGCATCTAGTATGGACTGGAAAGTCCCTGTCTGGCCCTTCTCGGCAGCTGGCAGCAGGTTCCAGAAGATTTCAAGTGAGATATGCGCATGTGGGCTTGGGGCAGATGGGCAGAGAGGGAGGGGATAGGTGGGTGGAAGGGTAAATGGGAGTAAGTGAGTGCTGCTTTCCTCCGAACCTAACAATAATATAACTTTTTTTTTTTTGAGTTGGAGTCTCACTCTGTCACCCAGGCACACTCATGACCACCCCAGTGTGGACTTGTTGGTCTTTGGCAATCCTTCTGCCTCAGCCTTCCAAGTAGCAGGAACTACAGGCATGCACTAACATGCTCAGCTACTTTTTAATTTATTGTATAGCTGAGGTCTCAGAGTGACCTGGTTGGTCAGCACTCGCTATTCTGATTGGTCAGTACTGAGGACCAATCGGCAGGAAGTAGGGGCCTAATGGTGAGCTGATTGGTCAGTATTTGGCAGCAAGCTGATTGGTTGTTTTTCTTTTTTCTTATTTTTTTTTTGAGTTGGAGTCTCACTCTGTCACCCAGACTGGAATGCATTGGCACACTCAGGGACACCCCAGCATCGAATTGTTGGGCTCCAGTGATCCATTTGCCTCAGTCATCCAAATAGTTGGAAATACAGGCACACACTACCATGCCTGTATTTATTGTATTTTTTATTTATTGTAGAGACACTGTCTCACCAAGTTGTCCAGGCTGTTCTTGAACCTGCAGGCTCAGGCAATCCACTTACCTCATTGTTTTTCTATCCTAGCAGTGAGTACTTAAACTCTGGCTTGAGAAACTCAGAGGAAGCTTGTTTACCAATGTGAGCGTGTCAGTTCAGAGGGCTGCTGGAAGTTCGCTACATTGTTACCAGGGTACCCTCCCTGCCTGTCTGCTTAACTTTTCTCTAGCTGTCTTCTCTCTCACAGGGATGCTACTAAATACCCTTTAATGCACAGAATAGCAGAATAAATTGTCCAATTTAAAATGGCAATATTGCTAAGACTGAGAAATCTGACACTGGAAGGAACAGTCCAAGTGTTCACAGAGAGCTGAAAAAGAGTCTATTCTTAATACTGAGATTAAAAAACCTCATAATTCACAGGTCATCAAGTAGAATAATAAATAATGGGGAAAATGTACCCAAGACTAAATTCTGATCTAGTTTCCCCTAACGAAGCATCAAGCAACCCCAACCCTAAAAATAAATGTAAACAATTTTCAGGTAACTTAACTACACTGCAGTACAAAACCCAATAATATTTTCAGGCATATAAAACAACCAGCACTTAAGAAAGTAAAATATAATAATGTCTGTAATCCAGTAAAAATTATATTATAGGCCAGGCTTGGCCTCACCATTAGGCCCCCTACCTCCTGCCGATTGATCCTCAGTACTGACCAATCAGAACTGCTAGTGCTGACCAATCAGCTCATAGCTAGTGAGCACCAGGTTCCAACTACAGATCAGCAGCACCCTCGGGTACCCTCCCACTGTGGGAGGTTTTCCGTCCTCTCAATAAATCTTGCTTTCTCACTTTCCAGCTGGCCATGCTACTCATTCCTCCTGGGCACAAGACAAGAACCCAGACCTGAAGAGCTGCAGAAGATTGCTGGACCTGTAGAGCTGTGCACCCCAGAGGCTGGCTGGCTAGCTGATGGAGCCAGCTGAACTGGGAGATCTACTGGAAGAAGGCGAGACTCCAAAGATGAGACACTTCTGGGGGCTGCAACACTCTCAAGGCTTGCCAGCCCATTAGAGCCAACACTCTGGGGTTAGGCTTGCCAAACCACTGAATCAACAACACTCTCAGGCTTGGCTTGCCAGCCCATTAGAGCCAACACTTCTGATGCTAGGCTTACTATCCCATCGAGCTGACTATCTCTGGGGCTCTGCTGGCCGACCCATTGAGCTGACACTCTCGAAGCCCAGGCTGACCTGACAAATCTGTATCACTTGCACCATATCTACATGATGCTAGTAGATCTTCCCCCAAGTGTGAAAAGCAAAAATATCTCAATGTATTGCCAAATATACCCTGAAGGATAAAACTGGCCACTACTTAAAAAAAAAATTAAAGCCACTACTTTAAAATAAATTATTTTCTTATAGAAACATGGGGTACAAGTAAGGATTCACTACACAAATAGGTTGCATGAAGGTGAACTTTGAGCCTACAACTGGTCCTCACTTCCCCCTGGTTTGGGACCAAGTACCCATTGTGTTGTTTTCTTGATTGCAGGTAGTTCTTTTACATGCCTATGTGAATCAGTGCTAAATAGAATTCTTGAAAAGGACCTTCTGAAGATTTTTGGAGTTTTAAAATCTGTGTAGCTGTCTCTTCTGTTTTCTTCTGCCCTTTAAATTTTAGCCATATTGCTTTCTTTTCTGACTCCTGGATTTTTCTCTTCAACTTTTGGAGTATACTGGGCTCTTTCCTGTATTGATTCTTGCTCTGCTATAGCCTGGAGAGTTTCCTAGGCAACACTTGTAAAACTTGTAAAATTATAGAACTTTATTTTTCATCTTTAAGGATCATCGTTTTTTTTGTTGCCAGATCACCAATAATTAGTGTAATTTTTTTCTGGATTACTAGATTTTTCAGTGTCTTATGGTTGTTAATTCTATAAATATAAATATATCATTACCATATATATGTATGTATACACACAAAAATATTCTAGCATGTTCGAATGCTTTTCGTTTTGAAATTTATTCTCTGTGGACTGTATGTGGAAGAGAAAAAGACTATCCC
>NW_007253747.1:11938-12368 GCF_000164805.1 Carlito syrichta | reverse complement strand
CTACTAGTAGACTTAACTAGTGAGCCAGCTGGCTACCCAGCTAACTTAACTAGCTCTCTACCTAGCTAGCTAGCAGGCTAGTCAACAGACTTAAGAAACTGACTTAATTTGCTAGCCGGGTGGCTAGCCAACTGCCTTAACAAGCTTGCTACTTTACTAGCCAGATGGCTGGCCAGCTGAATTAACTAGCTGAATTAAATAGCTGGCCTGCTTTCCAGACAGCTGAATTAACTAGCTTGCTATATAATTAGTCACCTGGCTAGCCAGATGACTTAACTAGGTGAATTAACTAGCTAGCCAGCTGACAAGCCAACTGATTTAAGTAACAAGCTACCTAGCTAGCCAGCTGGATATCCAACTGACTTTGCTAGGTGGCTTTACTAGCTATCCAACAAGCTAGACTGCTGACAACTATCTAGCTACCTAGCTA
>NW_007253747.1:8712-11126 GCF_000164805.1 Carlito syrichta | reverse complement strand
ACCAGCTAGCCAGCTGGCTTGCCAACTTACTTATACCTTGCTACCTAGCTAGCCAGCTGACTTAATTAGCTGAAATAACTAGATAGCTACTAGCTATACAGGTGACTTAAATAGTTAGCTAATGAGCTCGCTACCTCTCTAGCCAACTGATTTAAACAGTTAGCTAACTAGCTAGCTACATAGCTAACAAGCTCACTTAAGTAGTTAGCTGCCTAGCTAGCTAGATTACTTCACATGGTAGCTAACTAGTTAGATTACTAGTTATCTAAAGTGCTAGCTAGCTGACTTAGTCATCCGATTAACTCGTTAGCTACAAGCTTCCTAGGTGACTTAAGCAGGTGACTTAACTCATTAGCTAACTAGTTAGCTAGCTGACTCATCCAACTGACTTCACTCATTAGCTAACTAACTAGCTAGCCTACTTAATCAGCTGACTCAACCCGTTTGCTAACTAGCTAGCTAGCTGACTCAACCAGCTGTCTTAACCCGTTAGTTTACTAGCTAACTACCTGACAACCTTCTGACTCAACCCATTAGCTAACTAGCTAGCTAGCTGTCTTAACCAGCTGACTTAATTAGAAAGCTGATTTAACTAGCTGAATTAGGTAGGTGACTTAACTACTTAGGTAGCTGACTTAACTGACCGACTTAACTAGTTAGCTAGTTTAATCAAATACCTGAATTAAATAATTAGCTAGCTATTTAACTAGCTGAATATCTAGCTGATTTAACTAATTAGCTAACTAGTTAGTTAACAGACTTAAGTATCTGTCTTAAATAGTTAGCTAAGTAGTGAGCTAGCTGTCTTAGCTAGCTGACTTTGCTAGCTAGCTGGTTAACTAGTTGTCTTAGCTAGCTGACTTAACTAGTTGGCTAATGAGATAGCTACCCAATTTAACGAGTTGGTCAATGAGTTGGCTACCTCTTTTAAGTAGTTGATAAATGATTTAAGTAGCTCACCTAACTAGATGTTTAACAAGTTAGCTAGGTGACTTAACTTTTTGACTGACGTGTTGGCCCACTAGTCAGCTCTGTTAACTATTTGGATGGATGGTGGACTGAACTAACTCATCAGTCAATTAGTAGGCCGACTAGTTACCTGCCCTAACTTGTCAGTAACTAGTTAGCTGAGCTAATATGTCAGCTGACAAGTTAGCCGACTAGTTGGCCGATTGGTTAGCCAACTTTACTAATTGGCCAGCTAGGCAGCTGACTGATTTGCTGAATTAATTAGCTGGCCGGCAAGTGAGCCGAGAGGTGAGTTGACTTTACTAATTGTCCAGAGTGAGACGACAGGTCAGTTGACTTAACTAGCTAGCTACCTACATAGCCCACTGATTTGCCAGTTGACTTAGCTACCTAGCTACTTAGCAAACCAACTGACTGGTGAGCTGACTTAACTAGGTTGGTTAACTAGCTAACTAACTGGCTAACCAGCTGACTTAACTAACTAGCTACCTAAATAGGCAGCTGGCTAGTCAGCTGACATAACTCACTGACTTAACGATGTGGCAAGCTGACTTAACAGGCTGACTTAACCAGCTAGCTACCTAGCTAGCCAGCTGACTTAACTTGCTTGCTACCTGACCTGACTAGCTGACTTATATATCTAGCTTCCTATCTAGCTAGCTGACTTAACTAGCTGAAATAACTAGTTAGCCATATGACTAGCCATCTGATATAACTAACTTTTTAACTAGCTATCCAGCTGGATAACTAAATGACTTAACGGACTGACTTAACTAGCTAGCCTGCTGGTTGCCAGGTGTCTGAACTAGCTGACTTAACCAGCAAGCCAGCTGGCTGGACAGCTGCCTTAAATAGCTGGCTACCTATCTAGCCAACTGGCTAGCCAGCTGACTTACCTCGCTGACTTTAGCTAGCAAGCTAGCAATCCAGCTCATTTAACTAGCTAGCTAACCACCTAGCCAGCAGGCAAGCTTGGTGACTTAACTAGCTGACTTGAACAGCTAGCCTGTTGCCTAGCAAGCTGACTTATCTAGCTAGCTATCCACCTAACCAGCTGGCTGGACAGCCAACTAAACTAGCTGACTTAACCAGCTACCCAATTGGCTACCCAGATGACTTAACTCACTGACATCTCTAGCTAGCTAGGTAGCTATCTAGCTGACATAACTAGCTGTCTACCTACATTGCCCGTTGTCTTGCCAGCTCTCTTAACTAGCTGAATTAACCAGATAGCCAGCTGGGTAGCCAACTGACTTAACTGGCTTGGTACCTAGGCAGCCAGATGGCTAGCCAGCTGACTTAACTAGCTGACTTAGCAAGCTAACTACCTAGCTAACCAGCTGACTTAATTAGTTAGCTAAATAGCTAGTTACCTAGCTAGCCAACTGACTTAAGAAATTAGCTAACTACCTAGCTACCAAGCTAACAAGCTGACTTAAATAGTT
>NW_007253747.1:4370-8692 GCF_000164805.1 Carlito syrichta | reverse complement strand
GACATCACTAGTTAGCCAGTTAGCTATCTAGCTGACATAACTAGCTTGCTACCTATAATGAGAGTTGGCTTGCCAGTTCTCTTAACTAGCGGAATTAACCAGCTAGCTAGCTTGCTAGCCAGCTGACTTAAATGGCTCACTATCTACCTAGCCAGCTTGCTAGCCAGCTGAATTAACTAGCTGACTTAAGCTACTACCTAGCTGACAAACGAACTAGCCATCAGACTTAAATAGTTAGCTAACTAGCTAGCTAACTAGCTAGCCAGCTGACTTAATATTTTAGCTAAATGTCTACCTAGCTAACAAGCTGACTTGAATAGTTAGTTGCCTAGCTAGCTGGCTGACTTAACCAGATGGCTATGTAGTTAGTTTACTCATTATCTAACATTCTAGCTAGCTGAGTTAATCATCTGACTTAACTCGTTAGCTAATCAGCTGGCTAGCTAACTCAACCAGCTGACTTAATTCGTTAGCTAACTAGCTAGCTAGGTGACTAATCCAGCTGACTTAACTTGATAGCTAACTATGCCTCTCAAACAGTTGATTCAACCCATTTACTAACTAACTAGCATGCTGACTCAACCTGCTGAATTAACCCATTAGTTAACTAGCTAACTACCTGAGTCACCCTGCTGACTTAACCCATTAGCTAACTACCTAGCTAGCTGTCTTACCCAGCTAACAAAATTAGATAGCTGACTTAACTGGATGGCTTAACTAGCTGACTTAACTACGTACCCAGGTGAATTAACTAGCTGACTTAACTAGTTAGCTAGCTGACTTAACTACCTGAATTAAATAGTTAGCTAACTATAAAGCTAGCTGAATAAATAGCTGACTTAAATAGTTAGCAAACTATTTAGGTAGCAGGCTAAAGTAGCTGACTTAAATAGTTAGCTAACTAGTGAGCTAGCTGTCTTAGCTAGCAGACTTAGCTCGCTAGGCAATTAGCTAGCTGTCTTAGCTAGCTGACTTAACTAGTTGGCGAATGAGATATCTAGCTGACTTAACGAGTTGACTAACGAGCTACCTAACTTTTTTTAACTATTTGGTAAATGAGTTAACTAGCTTTGTTAATTAGTTTGGTAACGAATTAGCTAGGTGACTTAACTTGTTGGCGGATGATGTGGACAACTACTTATCTGGTTTAACAAGTTGACTGACTACTCGGCTGACTTCTTAGCTGGCTTAGCAAGTCGGCCATTTAGTCAGCCAACTAGTTATCTTGGTTAATAAGATGGCTGACGAGTTGGCCCACAATTTGCCTCAGTTAACTGGTTGGCTGGCTAGTTTGCTGACCTAACTAGTGGGGTGACTAGTTGACCAACAATTTAGCTGACCTAACTAGTCAGCCCACAAGTTAGCTGACCTAACTTGTCAGCTGACAAGTTGGCAGACTAGTGGGCTGATTGGTTAGCTGACAAATTGTTGGCTGGATAGCCAGCCGACCAGTTAGCTTACTTAACTTGTCAGCTGGCGGGAAAGCCCACAGATGAACTGACTTAGCTAGTCGGCCAGCAAGTGAGCCAACTTGTCAGCTGACTTAACTATTTGGTTGGTGAGTGAGCCGACTGGTCAGCTGATTTAACTATTCAGCTGGCGAGTTAGCGGACTGGTCAGATGACTTTAGTCAGCTATTGAGTGAGCCAACTGGTCAGAAGAGTTGACTAGTCAGCTGGTGAATGAGCCTACCGGTGAGGTGACTTAACTTGTCGGCTGGCGAATGATGCAACATGTGAGCTGCCTTAACTAGTCGGCCAGCGAGCAAATCGACCAGTGAGCTGATTAAACTAGTCAGGTGGTGAGAAAGCCGACTAAATAGATGACCTGTTGGCCTGCGAGTGAGCTGACAAGTTATTTGACCTGTTGGCTGGCAAGTGAGTCGACTATTTTGCTGATCGATTTGCAGGTGTGCGAGCCCACTAATTAGCTGACCTGATGGAAAGCAAGTGAGCCCACTAATTATCTTATCAGATAGCTGAGTTGCTATCTGACTAGTTAGCTAAGTAACTAGCTGATTTGCTAGCTGACTTAACTAGCTTGCTGACTAGCTACCCGGCTATCTAGCTGACATAATGAGCTAGCAAACAAGATATCTAACTCTCTAGCTTGCTGACTTCACTAGCTAGCTGAATAGTTCGCTGACCTGCTAGCTGACTTAACTAGCTAGCTGGCTAGCTAGCTGACTTAACTAGCTGACTAGCTACTTTGCTAGATAGCTGGCTAGCCAGCTGACTTAACAAACTAGGTAACTGGTTGTCTACACAGCTAGCTAGCTGGCTTAACTAGCTAGTGGGCTGACCAGGTGACTAGCCAGCAGGCTAAAATAGCCATCCGGATGACTGAACAGTCAGATAGCCAGCTGGATTAACTATCCAGCCACCCTGCTGGTCAGCCGGGTAGTCAACTGGCTTAACTATCGGGCCACCTACATAACCAGCCAGCTTATCTTGCCAGCAACCTAGCTGGCCTGCTGGCTAACAAGCTTAATTAACTAGCTGACTTAACTAGATAGTCAACGAGCTAGCCAGCTGGCTTAACAAGCTAACCACCTAGGTAGTCAGCCGACTATCCATTCGTCTAGCCAGCTCACTTAACTCACTGAATTAGCTAGCTAATCAGCCAGCAAGCCAGTTGACTTTATTACCTAGCTACCTACATAGCCAATTGGCTAGCCAGTTGACTTAAACACCTAACTTAACAAACTAGTCAGTTGATATAACTAGCAAGTTACCTAGCTAGCCATTTGGCTAGCCACTTGATTTAACTAGCATACTTAACCAGATAGCCAGCTGGTTAGCCAGCTAACTCAACTAGCTGACAAAACTAGATAGTCAGCTGTGTAGCCAGCTGACTTAACTAGCAGACATCACTAGCTAGACAGGTGGCTAAACAGCTGATTAAATAGCTAGCTACCTATGTATCCCGCTGGTGTGCCAGCTGACTTAACTAACAAACTAACTAACTAAACAGCTGGCTAGCGAGCTGACTTAAATAGGTTAATTAACTCGCTAGGCAACTGGCTAGCCAGCTGACTTAACAAGCTAGCTAACTAGCAAGGCAACTGTCTATATAGCTGACTTAACTAGCTGACTTAACTAGCAAGCTCCCCAGCTAACCAGCTGATTTTACTAGCTGAAATAACTAGCTATCTACTTAGCTAGCTAACTACCTAGCTAGGTGACATAACTAGATTACTTAACTAGCTAGCTAGTTGATATAACTATGTGACTTAACTAGTTATCTTCCTAGTTAGCAAGCTGACTTAACAAACTGAAATAACTAGCTAGTCAATTGTGTAACCATCTGCCTTAACCAGCTTTTTAACTAGCTAGCGAGCTGGCTAGCAAACTGACTTAATGACGTGACTTAAATAGCTAGCCAGCTGGTTAGCCAGCTTACTTAGCTAGTTGATTTATGAGCAGGCTTCTGGCCAGCCAAGTGATTATACTACCGGAATTAACATGATATCCAGGCGGCAAGTCAGCTGATTTAACTAGCTCTTTACATCTCTAGCCACCTGGATAGCCAGCTGATTTAACTAACTGACAAAATTAGCTAACCAGCTGACTAGCCAACTGACTTAACTACCTAGCCAGCCAGTTTGCTAATCAGCTGACATAAATAGCTGTCTTAACTAGCAGGCATCTTTTCTAGCCAGTTGAATTAACTAGCTTGCTACATACCTAGCCAGCTGACTATCCAGCTGAATTAACTAGGTGACATATCTAGCTAGCAAGCTGTCTAGCCAGTTGACTTAACTAGCAAACTACGTAGCTAGCCAGCTGCCTTCTCAGCTGTCTTAACTAGGTGACTTAACTAGCTAGCTAGTTTCGTAGACAGCTGACATAACTATTTAGCTACCAAGATAGCAAGCTGGCTAGTCAACTGTCTTAACTAACTGACTTAACTAGCTAGCAAGCTGGCTAGCCAGCTGACTTAATTGCCTAACTACCTAACTAGCCAGCTGATGTAACTGGCTGAAATAACCAGTGAGCCAGCTGGCTACCCATCTGACATAAGTTTTTAACTAGCTAGCCAACTGGCTAGACAACTGACTTTACCAGATGACTTAACTAGCTAGTCAGCTGACTTAATTTCCTAGCAACCTAGCTAGCTAGCAACCCAGCCAGCTAACTTAACTAGCTGACTTAATGAAGAAGTTAGCTGGCTAGCCAGCAGACTTAACTAGCTACCTACCTAGCTAGAGAGATTTATAGCCAGCTCACTTACCTGGTTGACATAACTAGATAGCCTGAAGGATAGCCAGCACACGTAACTAGCTACCTACCTACGTAGCCCTCTGGCTTGCCAACTGATTT
>NW_007253747.1:0-4350 GCF_000164805.1 Carlito syrichta | reverse complement strand
AACTGATTTAACTACCTAATTACCTAGCTAACATGCTGGCTAGTGAGCTGAATTAACTACGTGATTTAACAAGCTAGCCAGCTGGCTAGCCAGCTGATATAACTAGCTAGGTTCCCTGCTAGGTAGCTGGTTAGCCAGCTGACTTAACTAACTGACTTAACTAGCTAGATACCTGGGTAACCAGCTGACTTAACTAGCTAGCTACCTAGCTAGCTAGCTGGCTGATCAGCTGACTTAACTAGCTAGCTAGCTGGTTGACTCGCTTACTTAACTAGCTTACTTAACTAGAAAGCCAGCTGGCTAGCCAGCTGAATTAACTAGCTGTCTTAACGAGCTAGTCAGCTGGCTATCCAGCAGACTTAACTAGTTGGATACCTAGCTAGCCAGCTGCGAAGCCAGCTGAATTAACTAGCTGATGTAAATAGCTAGTCAGCTGGCTAGCCGGCTGATTTAACTAGTTTGCTAACTAGCTAGCCACCTGGCTAGTCAGCTGATAGAACTAGTTGATCTAACGTGCTATCCAACGGGATAGCCAGCTGACTCAACCAGCTGAAATAACTTGTTAGCCTGCTGGCTTGCCAGCTGACATAATTAGCTCTCTACCTAGATTGCTAGCTGGCTAGCCAGCTGACTTACCTAGCTGAGTTAATTTTCTTGCCAGCTGGCTAGCCAACTGACTTAAGTAGCTCACTACCTAGCTAACCAGCTGGCTAGCCAGCAGACATAATTAGCTGACTTAAATAGCTGGCCTGCTTGCTAGTCAGCTGAATTAACTAGCTTGCTATATAGCTAGCCAGATTTCTAGCCAGCTGACTAAGCTAGGTGACTTAACTAAGCAGCCTTCTGTCTAGCCAGCTGATTTAATTAGCAAACTACCTAGCTATCCAGTTGGTTAGCCAGCTGACTTAATTAGGTTGTTTAACTAGTTAGCCAGTGGGCTAGACAGATGACTTAAATATGTAGTAACCTAGCTAGCCAGCTGTCTAGTCAGCTGCCTTACTAGGTGACTTAACTAGCTAGCCTGCTGGCTAGCAGGCTGACTTAACTGCCTAGGTTCCATAGCTAGCCAGCTATCCAGCTGACTTAACTAGCTAGCTACCTACGTATCCAACTGGCTTCCTAGTTGACTTAGCTATCTAGTTACCTATGTAACCAGCTGGCTAGTGAGCTGACTTAACTAGGTTACTTAAATAGCTATTTAACTGGCTATCCAGGTGACTTAACTAGGTAGCGACCAAGCTGGGCAGCTGGCTATCCAGCTGACTTAATTCGCTGACTTATCTCACTAGCAAGCTGACTTAACTAGCTGACTTAACCAGCTAGGTACCTAGTTAGCCAGATGACTTATCTAACTGGCTCAACTAGCTAGCTATCTAGCTATCTATCTAGCTAGACAGCTGACTTAGCTAGCTACCTAGCTGCCATAACTACCTGACTAATATAGCTAGATTTCTAGCTAGCCAGTTGCATTAAATAGCTGAAATAACTATCTAGCCAAATGGCTAGCCATCTGTCTTAACGAGCTTTTTAACTAGCTAACAAGCTAGATAGCCAACTGTCTTAATAAGCTTACTTAACTAACTAGCCAGCTGGTTGCCAGTTGACTTAACAAGCTGACTTAGCCAGCTAGTCAGCTGGCTAGCCTGCTGACTTATCTAGCTGGCTATATATCTAGCTAGCTGCCTAGCCAGCTGACTTACCTAGCTGACTTAAGCTAGCAAGCTTGCTAGCCACCTCTGTTAACTTGCTAGCTATCTATGTAGCCAGCAGACTATCGACTGACTTAAGTAGTTAAGTTGAACAATGATCGTGATGGCTAGCAAGCTGTCTTATCTAGCTATCTACCTACCTAGCCAGCTAGCTAGACAGCTGATTAAACTAGCTAACTAAACCAGCTAGCCAGTTGGCTAGCCAGCTGACTTAACTCGCTGACATCACTATCTAGCCAGGTACCTATCTAGCTGACTTAACTAGCTAGCTACCTACCTAGGCAGTTGGCTTGCCAGCTGTCTTAACTAGCTGAATTAACCAACTAGCAAGCTGGCTAGCCAACTGACTTAACTAGCTCACTACCTAGCTAGCCAGCTGACTAGAGAGCTGACTTAAGTAACTAACTTAACTAGCAGCTACCTAGCTAGCCAGCTGACTTAAATAGTTAGCTAACTAGCGAGCTACCTAGTTACTCAGTTGACATAAATAGTTAGCTAACTAGATAGCTACCTAGCTACCAATCTGACTTAAATAGTAAGCTGCCTTGGTAGCTCACTCACTTAACCAGCTAGGACTGGTTAGCTTAATAGTTACATAACGTGCTAGCTGCATGATTTAATCATCTGACTTACCTCATTAGCTAATGAGATGGCTAGCTGACTCATCCAGCTGACTTTACTCATTAGCTATTAGCTAGCTAGCTGACAATCCAGCTGACTTAACTCGTTAGCTAACTAGCTAGCTAGCCTACTCAACCAACTGACTCAACCCATTTGCTAACTAGCTAGCTAGGTGACAACCAGCTGGCTTAACATGTTACTTAACTAACTAACTACCAGACTCAACCTGCTGACTTAAGCCTTTAGCTAACTAGCTAGCTAGCTGTCTTAACCAGCTGACTAAATTAGAAGCTGACTTAACTTGCTGACTTAGCAAGGTGACTTAACTTCTTAGCTAGCTGAGTTCACTGACTGACTTAACTAGTTAGCTAGCTGACTTATCTACCTGAATTAAATAGTTAGCTAACTATTTAACTAGCTGAGCAATGAGCTGGCTTAATTAGCTGACTATGTAGGTAACAGACTTAAGTAGCTGACTTAAATAATTAGCTAACTAGTGAGCTAGGTGACTTAGCTAGCTTACTTAGCTAGCTACCTCACTTAGCTAGCTGACTTAACTAGTTGGGTATGGAGATAGCTAGCTGAATTAGCGAGTTGGTTAATGAGTTAAATAACTGTTTTAACTAGTTGGTAAACGAGTTAAATAGCTGACTTAACTAGTTGGTTAACGAGTTAGCTAGGTGACAACTTGTTGGCTGTTGAGTCGGCTGACTAGCTAGCTGGTTTAGCACATTTACTGACTACTTGGCCAACTTGTTTCCTGACTTATCAAGTTGGCTGACTAATTGACCGACTATTTAGCTTGTTTAAATAGTTGGCTGACAAGGTGGCCCCATAGTGAGTTTGGGTAAGTATATGACTGGGTAGTTTGCTGACCTAACTAGCTGGTCGTCTATTTAGCTGACCTAACTTGTTGGCTGACATTTTGGCCCCCTAGTCAGATGATTTGTTAGCTGACTAAACTAGTTGGCCGGCTAGTACACCAAAAGGTTCGCTGACTTAATTAGTTGGCCAGTGAGTGAGCAGATGGGTGTTCCGACTTAACTAGTTTGCTGGTGAGAAAGCTGACTTGTGAACCGATTTAACTAGACTGCTGGCGAGTGAGCTGACACATGTGCTGCCATAACTAGTCGGCCAGCTAATGAGCCGACCAGTGGGCTGACTTAACTAGTCATCTGTCGAGTGAGCCAACTAGTTAGCAGACCTGTTGGCCTGTGACCGAGCCAACAAGTTATTTGACCTGTTGGCTGGTGTGTGAGCCAACTAGTTTGCTGACAGGTTGGCAGTCGAGCGAGCCTGAACGTTAGTTGACCTGATGGAAAGCGAGGGAGCCCACTAGTTAGCTCACCAGCTAGCTGAGTTGCTAGCCAACTAGTTACCTAAGTAACTAACTGATTTGCTAGCTGACTTAACTAACTATCTGACTAGCTAGCTGACTAGCTGACTTAACTAGCTAGATGACTAGTAAAGTGACTAGCTAACTGACTTAACTAGGCAGCTGAATAGTTAGCTGATTTGCTAGCTCACTTAACTAGCTATCTGCCTAGCTAGCTGACATAACTGGCTGGCTAGCTAGTTGGCTGGCTAGCTGGCTATCCTGCTGTCTTAACTAGCTAGCTACCTTGTTGACTACATGGCTAGCCACATGTATTAACTAACTAGATACCTGGCTGGCTAGCTGGCTAGGCAACCGACTAGCTAGCTAGCAGGCTTGCCATCTGGCTATCCAATTGGCATTAATAGCCAGCCGACAGACTGGACATTGGAATAACCAGCTGGCTTAACTAGCCAGACACTCTACTGGTCAGCCAGATAGTCAGCCGGCTTATCTAGCTGGCCACCTACTTGACCAGCTTGCTAACAAGGCGGGTTAACTTGCCAGCCATCTAGCTAGCCAGCCATCTAACCAGCTGACTAAACTCGCTGACTTAACTAGATAGACATCCGGCTAGCAAGCTGGCTTTACTAGTTGGCCACTTAGCTAGCCATCCAGCTGGCCAACTTACTTAACACACTGACT
>NW_007253746.1:752382-753644 GCF_000164805.1 Carlito syrichta | reverse complement strand
AGCCCTATCTTCAAAGTTCTAAAAGAGAAACAATTTCAACCAAGAATAACCTACCCAGCCAAACCAAGCTTCATTAGTGAGGGAGAATTGAATTTTTTTCCAGGTATCCAATTCCTAAGAACCTACGCTGCCAGCAGACCACCTCTACAAGAAACACTTAAGAAAGTACTGAACACAGAAGAAAAAGAAAAAAGAACAACAGCATTCTTCACAAGAGTACAGGCAAAAGATTAAAAACACACATGAACCAACTCCAAAACCCAAAGAAAGACAACAAACAAACAGGAACAACTCTGTAAGAACCTTATGACAGGGATCAACTCTTGCATTTCAATTATTAGCCTAAATGTGAACGGACTAAATGCACCACTGAAAAGACATAGAATGGCAAAATGGATAAAATATCATCAGGCAACAATCTATTGCCTTCAAGAGACTCACTTCACTAGAAAGGACACCCACAGACTCAAAGTAAGAGGATGGGAAACAAACTTTCAGGCGAACGGAATACAAAAGAAAGGAGGAGTAGCGATCTTAATTTCAGACAAAATACCCTTCAAGCTAGTAAAAATCAAAAAAGATACAGAAGACCACTACATAATGATAAAAGGCTCAATCCATCAACAAGAAAAATCTATCCTAAACATATATGCGCCCAACATAGGTGCACTAACTTTCATAAAGCAACTTCTTGGAAAACTAAAGAAAGATATCGACTCTAACACTATCATAACTGGGGACTTTAATACCCCACTCACAACCCTAGACAGATCATCAGGATAAAAAAATCAGCAAGGAGATCCGGCCCCTCAATGTGACTTTGGACCAAATGAATTTAATTGATACCTAAAGAACACTCCATCCAAAGACCACAGAATACACATTCTACTCATCACCACATGGAACATATTCTAAGATCGACCACATACTCGGCCATAAATCATGCAGAAGCAAATTTAAAAGGACCGAAATTCTACCAAGCACCTTCTCGGACCACAGTGGAATAAAAATAAACATTGACACCAACAAAGTCCCCCCAAAACCCACAAAGACATGGACACTAAGCAGCATGATGCTAAACAACTCCTGGGCCAACGACGAAATCAAAACAGGGATCAAAAGATACCTGGAAACAAATGAAAATGAAGAAACATCTTACCAAAATCTCTGGGATGCCCTGAAAGCTGTAGTAAGAGGGGAATTTATATCCCTACAAACACACATGAAGAAAATGGAAGGAACAGAAATTCACAACCTAAAAA